>NW_027480449.1:4872913-5177470 GCF_051401765.1 Calliopsis andreniformis
AGGATTCAGGATTGAGGATTCAGGATTGTGGATTGAGGATTGAGGATTGAGAATTGAAGATTGAGGATTGAGTATTGGGGGTTTTGGATTGAGGACGAGGACTGAGGGTTGAGTATTGATGTTTGAGGTCTGAGGATTGAGGGTTGAGGATTGTGAATTGAGGATTGAGGATTGAAGATTGAGGATTGGGTACTGAGGATTGAAGAATGAGCATTGAGTATTGAGTATTGAGGATTGAGGATTGAGGATTGAGGATTGAAGATTGAGGATTAGGTATTGAGAATTGAAGAATGAGGATTGAGTATTGAGTATTGAGGATTGAGGATTGAAGATTGAGTATTGAGGATTGAAGATTGACGATTGAGGATTGAGGATTGAGGATTGAGGATTGAGGATTGAAGATTGAGTATTGGGTATTGAAGATTGAGGATTGAGGATTGAGGATTGTGGATTGAGGATTGAAGATTGAGTACAGAGGATTGAAGATTAAGATTGAGGATTGAGGATTGAGGATTGAGGATTGAGGATTGAGGATTGAAGATTGAATATTGAGGATTGAAGATTGAGGATTGAGCATTGAGGATTGAGGATTGAAGATTGAGTATTGAGGATTGAAGATTAAGGATTGAGGATTGAGGATTAAGGATTGAGGATTGAGGATTGAGGATTGCGCATAGAAGATTGAGGATTGGGTATTGCGGATTGAACATTGAGGATTGAGGATTGAGGATTGAGGATTGAGGACTGAAGATTGAATATTTATGATTGAATATTGAGGATTGACGATTGATGGTTGTGGATTGAGGACGAGGACTGAGGGTTGACTACTGCTGTTTGAGGTATGAGGATTGAGGATTGAGGATTGAGAATTGAGGATTGAGGATTGAGGATTGAAGACTGAGTGCTGAGGGTTGAGTGATGAGAATTGATGTTTGTGGATAGAGATTTGAAGATTGCAGATTAAGTATTGAGTATTGAAGACTGTGAATTGATGATATTCTCTTGAGGATTGAGGATTGACAACTGATTGTTGAGGACTGAGGGCTGAAGGTTGAGGAATCAGGATTGAGGATTCAGGATTGTGGATTGAGGATTGAGGCTTGAGAATTGAAGATTGAGGATTGAGTATTGGGGGTTGTGGATTGAGGACGAGGACTGAGGGTTGAGTATTGATGTTTGAGGTCTGAGGATTGAGGGTTGAGGATTGAGAATTGAGGATTGAGGATTGAAGATTGAGGATTGGGTATTGAGGATTGAAGAATGAGGATTGAGTACTGAGTATTGAGGATTGAGGATTGAAGATTGAGTATTGAGCATTGAATATTGACGCTTGAGGATTGAGGATTGAGGATTGAGGATTGAGGATTGAGGATTGAGGATTGAAGATTGAGTACTGAGGATTGAAAATTGAGGATTGAGGATTGAGGTTTGAGGATTGAGGATTGAAGATTGAGTACTGAGGATTGAAGATTAAGATTGAGGATTGATGATTGAGGATTGAGGATTGAAGATTGAGGATTGGGGATTGACAACTGATTGTTGAGGACTTAGGGCTGAAGATTGAGGATTCAGGGTTGAGGATTCAGGATTGAGGTTTGAGGACTGAGGATTGAGGGTTGAGGATTGAGGATTGAGGATTGAGGATTGAAGACTGAGGATTGGGTATTGAAGATTGAACATTCAGGATTGAGTGTTGAGGATAGAGGATTGAGGATTGAGGATTGAAGGTTGAATATTAATGACTGAATATTGAGGATTGAGGATTGAGGGTTGTGGATTGAGGACGAGGACTGAGGGCTGAGTATTGATGTTTGAAGTCTGAGGATTCAGGATTGAAGATTGAGTATTGAGGATAGAAGACTGAGGTTTGAGGATTGTCGATTAAGGATTGAGGATGAGGTCTGAGGGTTGAGGATTGAGGTTTGAGGACTGAGGACTGAGGATTGAGAATTAAGAATTGAGTATTGAGGATTGAGGATTGAAGATTGAGGATTGGGTATTGAGGATTGAAGAATGAGGATTGAGGATTGAGGATTGAGGATTGAGGATTGAAGATTGAGTATTGAGCATTGAAGCCTGACGATTGAGGATTGAGGATTGAGGATTGAGGATTGAGGATGGAGGATTGAAGATTGAGTATTGAGGATTGAAGATTGAGGATCGAGGATTGAGGATTGAGGATTGAGGATAGAGGATTGAAGAATGAGGTTTGAGGGTTGAGGATTGAGGATTGAGGATTGAAGACTGAGTATTGAGGATTGAAGATTGAGGATTGAGGAGTGAGTATTGAAGATTGAGGATTTGGGACTGAGGATTGAAGATTGGGGTTTGAGGATTGAAGATTGAGGATTGAGGATTGAGGGTTGAGGAATGAAGATTAGGATTGAGGATTGAGGATTGAGGATTGAGGATTGAGGATTGAGGATTGAGGATTGAGGATTGAGGATTGAAGATTGAGGATTGCGTATTGAGGATAGAACATTGAGGATTGAGTATTGAGTATTGAGGATTGAGGATTGAGGATTGAAGATTGAATATTGATGATTGAAGATTGAGGATCGAGGATTGAGGATTGAGGATTGAGGATTGCGGATAGAAGATTGAGGATTGGGTATTGCGGATTGAACATTGAGGATTGAGGATTGAGGATTGAGGATTGAGGACTGAAGATTGAATATTGATGATTGAATATTGAGGATTGAGGATTGATGGTTGTGGATTGAGGACGAGGACTGAGGGTTGACTACTGCTGTTTGAGGTCTGAGGATTGAGGATTGAGGATTGAGGATTGAGGATTGAGGATTGAGGATTGAAGACTGAGTGCTGAGGGTTGAGTGATGAGAATTGATGTTTGTGGATAGAGATTTGAAGATTGCAGATTAAGTATTGAGTATTGAAGACTGTGAATTGATGATATTCTCTTGAGGATTGAGGATTGACAACTGATTGTTAAGGACTGAGGGCTGAAGGTTGAGGATTCAGGATTGAGGATTCAGGATTGTGGATTGAGGATTGAGGATTGAGGATTGAAGATTGAGTATTGACCATTGAATATTGACGCTTGAGGATTGAGGATTGAGGATTGAGGATTGAGGATTGAGGATTGAGGATTGAAGATTGAGTACTGAGGATTGAAAATTGAGGATTGAGGATTGAGGTTTGAGGATTGAGGATTGAAGATTGAGTACTGAGGATTGAAGATTAAGATTGAGGATTGATGATTGAGGATTGAGGATTGAGGGTTGAAGATTGAGAATTGAGCATTGAAGCCTGACGATTGAGGATTGAGGATTGAGGATTGAAGATTGAGGATGGAGGATTGAAGATTGAGTATTGAGGATTGAAGATTGAGGATCGAGGATTGAGGATTGAGGATTGAGGGTAGAGGATTGAAGAATGAGGTTTGAGGGTTGAGGATTGAGGATTGAGGATTGAAGACTGAGTATTGAGGATTGAAGATTGAGGATTGAGGAGTGAGTATTGAAGATTGAGGATTTGGGACTGAGGATTGAAGATTGGGGTTTGAGGATTGAGGATTGAGGATTGAGGATTGAGGGTTGAGGAATGAAGATTAAGATTGAGGATTGAGGATTGAGGATTGAGGATTGAGGATTGAGGATTGAGGATTGAGGATTGAGGATTGAAGATTGAGGATTGCGTATTGAGGATAGAACATTGAGGATTGAGTATTGAGTATTGAGGATTGAGGATTGAGGATTGAAGATTGAATATTGATGATTGAAGATTGAGGATCGAGGATTGAGGGTTGTGGAATGAGGACGAGGACTGAGGGTTGAGTATTGATGTTTGAGGTCTGAGGATTGAGGATTGAGGATTGAGGATTGAGGATTGAGGATTGAGGATTGAGGATTGAAGATTGAGGATTGGGTATTGAGGATTGAAGAATGAGGATTGAGGATTGAGGATTGAGGATTGAGGATTGAAGATTCAGCATTGAGGATTGAAGGTTGACGATTGAGGATTGAGGATTGAGGATTGAGGATTGAGGATTGAGGATTGAGGATTGGGTATTGAGGATTGAAGAATGAGGATTGAGGGTGGAGGATTGAGGATTGAGGAATGAAGATTAAGATTGAGGATTGAGGATTGAGGATTGAGGATTGAGGATTGAGGATTCAGAATTGAAATTTGAGGACTGAGCATTGAGGATTGAAGATGGAGTATTGAGGATTGAAGATTGAGAATTGAGGATTGAGGATTGAGGATTGAGGATGAGGGCTGAGGGTTGAGGATTGAGGTTTGAGGACTGAGGACTGAGGATTGAGTATTGAGTATTGAGGATTGAGGATTGAAGATTGAGTATTGAGGATTGAAGATTGACGATTCAGGATTGAGGATTGAGGATTGAGGATTGAGGATTCAGGATTGAGGATTGAAGATTGAGTATTGAGGATTGAATGTAGAGGATTGAGGATTGAGAATTGAGGATTGAGAATTGAGGATTGAGGATTGAAGATTGAGTATTGGGGATTGAAGATTGAGGATTGAGGATTGAGGATTGAGGATTGAGGATCGAAGATTGAGTACTGAGGATTGAAGATTAAGATTGAGGATTGAGGATTGAGGACTGAGGATTGAGGATTGACGATTGAAGGTACAGTATTGAGGATTGAAGATTGAGAATTGAGGATTGAGGATTGAACATTGAGGACTGAGTGTTGAGGGTTGAGTGATGAGAATTGATGTTTGTGGATACAGATTTGAAGATTGCAGATTGAGTATTTAGTATTGAAAACTGTGAATTGAGCATATTCTATTGAGGATTGAGGATTGACAACTGATTGTTGAGGTCTGAGGGCTGAAGATTGAGGGTTCCGGATTGAGGATTCAGAATTGAAATTTGAGGACTGAGCATTGAGGATTGAAGATTGAGTATTGAGGATTGAAGATTGAGAATTGAGGATTGAGGATTGAGGATTGAGAATGAGGGCTGAGGGTTGACGATTGAGGTTTGAAGACTGAGGACTGAGGATTGAGGATTGAGAATTGAGGATTGAGGATTGAGGGTTGAAGATTGAGGATTGGGTATTGAGGATTGAAGTATGAGGATTGAGGATTGAGGATTGAGGATTGAGGAGTGAATATTGAGTATTGAGGATTGAAGATCGACTATTGAGGATTGCGAATTGAGGATTGCGGGTTGAGGATTGAGGATTGAAGATTGAGTATTGAGGATTGAAGGTTGAGGATTGTGGATTGAGGATTTAGGATTGAGGCTTGAATATTGAGGATTGGGGACTGAGTGTTGAGGGTTGAGTGATGAGAATTGATGTTTGTGGATAGAGATTTGAAGATTGCAGGTTGAGTATTGAGTATTGAAAACTGTGAAATCATGATATTCTATTGAGGATTGAGGATGGACCACTGACTGTGGAGGACTGAGGGCTGAAGATTGAGGATTCAGGATTGGGGATTGAGGATTGAGGTTTGAGGACTGAGGATTGAGGATTGAGGATTGAGGATTGAGGATTGAGGATTGAGGATTGAGGATTGAAGACTGAGGATCGGGTATTGAGGATTGAACATTGATGATTGAGGATTGAGGATTGAGGATTGAGGGTTGAGGATTGAGGATTGAAGATTAAGATTGAGGATTGAGGATTGAGGATTGCGAATTGAGGATTGCGGGTTGAGGATTGAGGATTGAAGATTGAGTATTGAGGATTGAAGGTTGAGGATTGTGGATTGAGGATTGAGGATTGAGGATTGAAGATCGACTATTGAGGATTGCGAATTGAGGATTGCGGGTTGAGGATTGAGTATTGAAGACTGAGTATTGAGGATTGAAGATTGAGGATTGAGGAGTGAGTACAGAAAATTGAGGATTTGGGACTGAGGATTGAAGATTGGGGTTTGAGGATCGAGGATTGAGGATTGAGGATTGAGGATTGAGAATTGAGGATTGAAGATTGAGGATTGAGGATTGAGGATTGAAGATTGAGTATTGGGTATTGAAGATTGAGGATTGAGGATTGAGGATTGAGGATTGAGGATTGAAGATTGAGTATTGGGTATTGAAGATTGAGGATTGAGGATTGAGGATTGTGGATTGAGGATTGAAGATTGAGTACTGAGGATTGAAGATTAAGATTGAGGATTGAGGATTGAGGATTGAGGATTGAGGATTGAAGATTGAGGATTCGGTATTGAGGGTTGAGGATTGAGGATTGAAGATTGAGTATTGAGGATTGAAGATTGAGGATTCAGGATTGAAGATTGAGTATCGAGGATTGAAGATTGAGGATTGAGGATTGAGGATTGAGGATTGAGGATTGAAGATTGAGTACTGAGGATTGAAGATTAAGATTGAGGGTTGAGGATTGAGGATTGAGGATTGAGGTTTGAGGATTGAAGATTGAGGATTGAAGATTGAGGATTGTGTATTGAGGATTGAAGAATGAGGATTGAATATTGAGTGTTGAGGATTGAAGATTGAGATTGAGGATTGGGGATTGAGGATTGAGGATTGAGGATTGAAGATTGAGGATTGGGGATTGAGGATTGACGATTGAGGATTGAGCATTGGGGATTGAGAATTGAGGATTTAGGATTGAAGGTTGAGTATTGAGGATTGAAGATTGAGGATTGAGGATTGAGGATTGAGCATTGAGGATTGAAGACTGAGGATTGAGGAGTGAGTATTGAAGATTGAGGATTTGGGACTGAGGATTGAAGATTGAGGATGGAGGATTGAGGATTGAGGATTGAGGATTGAGGATTGAGGATTGAATATTGAGAATTGGGTATTGAGGATTGAAGAATGAGGATTGAGGATTGAGGATTGAGGATTGAGGATTGAAGATTGAGTATTGAGGATTGAAGATTGACGATTGAGGATTGAGGATTGAGGATTGAGGATTGAGGATTCAGGATTGAAGATTGAGTATCGAGGATTGAAGATTGAGGATTGAGGATTGAGGATTGAGGATTGAGGATTGAAGATTGAGTACTGAGGATTGAAGATTAAGATTGAGGGTTGAGGATTGAGGATTGAGGACTGAGGTTTGAGGATTGAAGATTGAGGATTGAAGATTGAGGATTGTGTATTGAGGATTGAAGAATGAGGATTGAATATTGAGTGTTGAGGATTGAAGATTGAGATTGAGGATAGGGGATTGAGGATTGAGGATTGAGGATTGAGGATTGAAGATTGAGGTTTGCGTACTGAGGATAGAACATTGACGATTGAGGATTGAGTATTGAGGATTGAGGATTGAGGATTGAAGATTGAATATTGATGATTGAAGATTGAGGATTGAGGATTGAAGATTGAGTATTGAGGATTGAAGATTGAGGATTGAGGATTGAGGATTGAGGATTGAAGATTGAAGATTGAGTACTGAGGATTGAAGATTAAGATTGAGGATTGAGGATTGAGGACTGAGGATTGAGGATTGAGGATTGAAGGTTCAGTATTGAGGATTGAAGATTGAGAATTGAGGATTGAGGATTGAGCGTTGAGGACTGAGTGTTGAGGGTTGAGTGATGAGAATTGATGTTTGTGGATAGAGATTTGAAGATTGCAGATTGAGTATTGAGTATTGAAAACTGTGAATTGAGTATATTATATTGAGGATTGAGGATTGACAACTGATTGTTGAGGACTGAGGGCTGAAGATTGAGGATTCCGGATTGAGGATTCAGAATTGAAATTTGAGGACTGAGCATTGAGGATTGAAGATTGAGTATTGAGGATTGAAGATTGAGAATTGGCGATTGAGGATTGAGGATTGAGGATGAGGGCTGAGGGTTGAGGATTGAGGTTTGAGGACTGAGGACTGAGGATTGAGTATTGAGTATTGAGGATTGAGGATTGAAGATTGAGTATTGAGGATTGAAGATTGACGATTGAGGATTGAGGATTGAGGACTGAGGATTGAGGATTGAGGATTGAGGATTGAAGATTGAGTATTGAGGATTGAAGGTAGAGGATTGAGGATTGAGAATTGAGGATTGAGGCTTGATGATTGAGTACAGAGGATTGAGGATTAAGATTGGGGATTGAGGATTGAGGATTGAGGATTGAGGATTGAGGATTGAAGATTGAGTATGGAGGATTGAAGATTGAGGATTGAGGATTGAGGATTGAGGATTGAGGATTGAAGATTGAGTACTGAGGATTGAAGATTAAGATTGAGGATTGAGGATTGAGGACTGAGGATTGAGGATTGAGGATTGAAGGTTCAGTATTGAGGATTGAAGATTGAGAATTGAGGATTGAGGATTGAGCGTTGAGGACTGAGTGTTGAGGGTTGAGTGATGAGAATTGATGTTTGTGGATAGAGATTTGAAGATTGCAGATTGAGTATTGAGTATTGAAAACTGTGAATTGAGTATATTCTATTGAGGATTGAGGATTGACAACTGATTGTTGAGGACTGAGGGCTGAAGATTGAGGATTCCGGATTGAGGATTCAGAATTGAAATTTGAGGACTGAGCATTGAGGATTGAAGATTGAGTATTGAGGATTGAAGATTGAGAATTGAGGATTGAGGATTGAGGATTGAGAATGAGGGCTGAGGGTTGAGGATTGAGGTAGAGGACTGAGGACTGAGGATTGGGGATTGAGAATTGAGGATTGAGGATTGAGTGTTGAAGATTGAGGATTGGGTATTGAGGATTGAAGAATGAGGATTGAGGATTGAGGATTGAGGATTGAGGATTGAGGATTGAAGATTGAGTATTGAGGACTGAAGGTTGACGATCGAGGATTGAGGATTGAGGATTGAGGATCGAAGATTGAGTACTGAGGATTGAAGATTAAGATTGAGGATTGAGGATTGAGGACTGAGGATTGAGGATTGACGATTGAAGGTACAGTATTGAGGATTGAAGATTGAGAATTGAGGATTGAGGATTGAACATTGAGGACTGAGTGTTGAGGGTTGAGTGATGAGAATTGATGTTTGTGGATACAGATTTGAAGATTGCAGATTGAGTATTTAGTATTGAAAACTGTGAATTGAGCATATTCTATTGAGGATTGAGGATTGACAACTGATTGTTGAGGTCTGAGGGCTGAAGATTGAGGGTTCCGGATTGAGGATTCAGAATTGAAATTTGAGGACTGAGCATTGAGGATTGAAGATTGAGTATTGAGGATTGAAGATTGAGAATTGAGGATTGAGGATTGAGGATTGAGAATGAGGGCTGAGGGTTGACGATTGAGGTTTGAGGACTGAGGACTGAGGATTGAGGATTGAGAATTGAGGATTGAGGATTGAGGGTTGAAGATTGAGGATTGGGTATTGAGGATTGAAGTATGAGGATTGAGGATTGAGGATTGAGGATTGAGGAGTGAATATTGAGTATTGAGGATTGAAGATCGACTATTGAGGATTGCGAATTGAGGATTGCGGGTTGAGGATTGAGGATTGAAGATTGAGTATTGAGGATTGAAGGTTGAGGATTGTGGATTGAGGATTTAGGATTGAGGCTTGAATATTGAGGATTGGGGACTGAGTGTTGAGGGTTGAGTGATGAGAATTGATGTTTGTGGATAGAGATTTGAAGATTGCAGGTTGAGTATTGAGTATTGAAAACTGTGAAATCATGATATTCTATTGAGGATTGAGGATGGACCACTGACTGTGGAGGACTGAGGGCTGAAGATTGAGGATTCAGGATTGGGGATTGAGGATTGAGGTTTGAGGACTGAGGATTGAGGATTGAGGATTGAGGATTGAGGATTGAGGATTGAGGATTGAAGACTGAGGATCGGGTATTGAGGATTGAACATTGATGATTGAGGATTGAGGATTGAGGATTGAGGGTTGAGGATTGAGGATTGAAGATTAAGATTGAGGATTGAGGATTGAGGATTGCGAATTGAGGATTGCGGGTTGAGGATTGAGGATTGAAGATTGAGTATTGAGGATTGAAGGTTGAGGATTGTGGATTGAGGATTGAGGATTGAGGATTGAAGATCGACTATTGAGGATTGCGAATTGAGGATTGCGGGTTGAGGATTGAGGATTGAAGATTAAGTATTGAGGATTGAAGGTTGAGGATTGTGGATTGAGGATTGAGGATTGAGGCTTGAATATTGAGGATTGGGGACTGAGTGTTGAGGGTTGAGTGATGAGAATTGATGTTTGTGGATAGAGATTTGAAGATTGCAGGTTGAGTATTGAGTATTGAAAACTGTGAAATCATGATATTCTATTGAGGATTGAGGATGGACCACTGACTGTGGAGGACTGAGGGCTGAAGATTGAGGATTCAGGATTGGGGATTGAGGATTGAGGTTTGAGGACTGAGGATTGAGGATTGAGGATTGAGGATTGAGGATTGAGGATTGAGGATTGAAGACTGAGGATCGGGTATTGAGGATTGAACATTGATGATTGAGGATTGAGGATTGAGGATTGAGGATTGAGGATTGAGGATTGAGGATTGAAGATTGAGTATCGAGGATTGGAGATTGAGGATTGAGGATTGAGGATTGAGGATTGAGGATTGAAGATTGAGGTTTGAGGATTGAGGATTGAGGATTGAGGATTGAAGATTGAGGATTGGGTATTGAGGATTGAATAATGAGGATTGAGGATTGAGTATTGAGGATTGAGGATTGAAGATTGAGTACTGAGGATTGAAGATTAAGATTGAGGGTTGAGGATTGAGGATTGAGGATTGAGGTTTGAGGATTGAAGATTGAGGATTGCGTATTGAGGATAGAACATTGAGGATTGAAGATTGAGGATTGAGGGTTGAAGATTGAGGATCGAGGATTGAGGATTGAGGATTGAGGATTGAGGATTGAAGAATGAGGATTGAGGATTGAGGATTGAGGATTGAGTATTGAAGACTGAGTATTGAGGATTGAAGATTGAGGATTGAGGAGTGAGTACAGAAAATTGAGGATTTGGGACTGAGGATTGAAGATTGGGGTTTGAGGATCGAGGATTGAGGATTGAGGATTGAGGATTGAGGATTGAGGATTGAAGATTGAGGATTGAGGATTGAGGATTGAGGATTGAGGATTGAGGATTGAAGATTGAATATTGATGATTAAACATTGAGGGTTGAGGATTGAGGGTTGTGGATTGAGGACGAGGACTGAGTGTTGAATATTGATGTCTGAGGTCTGAGGATTGAGGATTGAGAATTGAGAATTGAGGATTGAGGATTGAAGATTGAGGATTGGGTATTGAGGATAGACGAATGAGGATTGAGGATTGAGGATTGAGGATTGAAGATTGAATATTGATGATTAAACATTGAGGGTTGAGCATTGAGGGTTGTGGATTGAGGACGAGGACTGAGTGTTGAATATTGATGTCTGAGGTCTGAGGATTGAGGATTGAGAATTGAGAATTGAGGATTGAGGATTGAAGATTGAGGATTGGGTATTGAGGATTGACGAATGAGGATTGAGGATTGCGGATTGAGGATTGAGGATTGAGTATTGAGGATTGAAGACTGAGTGTTGAGGGTTGAGTGATGAGAATTGATGTTTGTGGATAGAGATTTGAAGATTGCAGATTGAGTATTGAGTATTGAAAACTGTGAATTGATGATATTCTCTTGAGGATTGAGGATTGACAACTGATTGTTGAGGACTGAGGGCTGAAGGTTGAGGATTCAGGATTGAGGATTCAGGATTGTGGATTGAGGATTGAGGATTGAGAATTGAAGATTGAGGATTGAGCATTGGGGGTTTTGGATTGAGGACGAGGACTGAGGGTTGAGTATTGATGTTTGAGGTCTGAGGATTGAGGGTTGAGGATTGTGAATTGAGGATTGAGGATTGAAGATTGAGGATTGGGTACTGAGGATTGAAGAATGAGCATTGAGTATTGAGTATTGAGGATTGAGGATTGAGGATTGAGGATTGAAGATTGAGGATTAGGTATTGAGAATTGAAGAATGAGGATTGAGTATTGAGTATTGAGGATTGAGGATTGAAGATTGAGTATTGAGGATTGAAGATTGACGATTGAGGATTGAGGATTGAGGATTGAGGATTCAGGATTGAGGATTGAGGATTGAAGATTGAGTATTGGGTATTGAAGATTGAGGATTGAAGATTAAGATTGAGGATTGAGGATTGAGGATTGCGAATTGAGGATTGCGGGTTGAGGATTGAGGATTGAAGATTAAGTATTGAGGATTGAAGGTTGAGGATTGTGGATTGAGGATTGAGGATTGAGGCTTGAATATTGAGGATTGGGGACTGAGTGTTGAGGGTTGAGTGATGAGAATTGATGTTTGTGGATAGAGATTTGAAGATTGCAGGTTGAGTATTGAGTATTGAAAACTGTGAAATCATGATATTCTATTGAGGATTGAGGATGGACCACTGACTGTGGAGGACTGAGGGCTGAAGATTGAGGATTGAGGATTGAGGATTGAGGATTGAGGATTGAGGATCGAAGATTGAGTATCGAGGATTGGAGATTGAGGATTGAGGATTGAGGATTGAGGATTGAGGATTGAAGATTGAGGTTTGAGGATTGAGGATTGAGGATTGAGGATTGAAGACTGAGGATTGGGTATTGAGGATTGAATAATGAGGATTGAGGATTGAGTATTGAGGATTGAGGATTGAAGATTGAGTACTGAGGATTGAAGATTAAGATTGAGGGTTGAGGATTGAGGATTGAGGATTGAGGTTTGAGGATTGAAGATTGAGGATTGCGTATTGAGGATAACACATTGAGGATTGAAGATTGACGATTGAGGGTTGAAGATTGAGGATCGAGGATTGAGGATTGAGGATTGAGGATTGAGGATTGAAGAATGAGGATTGAGGATTGAGGATTGAGGATTGAGTATTGAAGACTGAGTATTGAGGATTGAAGATTGAGGATTGAGGAGTGAGTACAGAAAATTGAGGATTTGGGACTGAGGATTGAAGATTGGGGTTTGAGGATCGAGGATTGAGGATTGAGGATTGAGGATTGAGGATTGAGGATTGAAGATTGAGGATTGAGGATTGAGGATTGAGGATTGAGGATTGAGGATTGAAGATTGAATATTGATGATTAAACATTGAGGGTTGAGGATTGAGGGTTGTGGATTGAGGACGAGGACTGAGTGTTGAATATTGATGTCTGAGGTCTGAGGATTGAGGATTGAGAATTGAGAATTGAGGATTGAGGATTGAAGATTGAGGATTGGGTATTGAGGATAGACGAATGAGGATTGAGGATTGAGGATTGAGGATTGAAGATTGAATATTGATGATTAAACATTGAGGGTTGAGGATTGAGGGTTGTGGATTGAGGACGAGGACTGAGTGTTGAATATTGATGTCTGAGGTCTGAGGATTGAGGATTGAGAATTGAGAATTGAGGATTGAGGATTGAAGATTGAGGATTGGGTATTGAGGATTGACGAATGAGGATTGAGGATTGCGGATTGAGGATTGAGGATTGAGTATTGAGGATTGAAGACTGAGTGTTGAGGGTTAAGTGATGAGAATTGATGTTTGTGGATAGAGATTTGAAGATTGCAGATTGAGTATTGAGTATTGAAAACTGTGAATTGATGATATTCTCTTGAGGATTGAGGATTGACAACTGATTGTTGAGGACTGAGGGCTGAAGGTTGAGGATTCAGGATTGAGGATTCAGGATTGTGGATTGAGGATTGAGGATTGAGAATTGAAGATTGAGGATTGAGTATTGGGGGTTTTGGATTGAGGACGAGGACTGAGGGTTGAGTATTGATGTTTGAGGTCTGAGGATTGAGGGTTGAGGACTGTGAATTGAGGATTGAGGATTGAAGATTGAGGATTGGGTACTGAGGATTGAAGAATGAGCATTGAGTATTGAGTATTGAGGATTGAGGATTGAGGATTGAGGATTGAAGATTGAGGATTAGGTATTGAGAATTGAAGAATGAGGATTGAGTATTGAGTATTGAGGATTGAGGATTGAAGATTGAGTATTGAGGATTGAAGATTGACGATTGAGGATTGAGGATTGAGGATTGAGGATTGAGGATTGAGGATTGAGGATTGAAGATTGAGTATTGGGTATTGAAGATTGAGGATTGAGGATTGAGGATTGTGGATTGAGGATTGAAGATTGAGTACTCAGGATTGAATATTAAGATTGAGGATTGAGGATTGAGGATTGAGGATTGAGGATTGAGGATTGAGGATTGAAGATTGAATATTGAGGATTGAAGATTGAGGATTGAGCATTGAGGATTGAGGATTGAAGATTGTGTATTGAGGATTGAAGATTGAGGATTGAGGATTGAGGATTAAGGATTGAGGATTGAGGATTGAGGATTGCGCATAGAAGATTGAGGATTGGGTATTGCGGATTGAACATTGAGGATTGAGGATTGAGGATTGAGGATTGAGGACTGAAGATTGAATATTTATGATTGAATATTGAGGATTGACGATTGATGGTTGTGGATTGAGGACGAGGACTGAGGGTTGACTACTGCTGTTTGAGGTCTGAGGATTGAGGATTGAGGATTGAGGATTGAGGATTGAGGATTGAGGATTGAAGACTGAGTGCTGAGGGTTCAGTGATGAGAATTGATGTTTGTGGATAGAGATTTGAAGATTGCAGATTAAGTATTGAGTATTGAAGACTGTGAATTGATGATATTCTCTTGAGGATTGAGGATTGACAACTGATTGTTAAGGACTGAGGGCTGAAGGTTGAGGAATCAGGATTGAGGATTCAGGATTGTGGATTGAGGATTGAGGATTGAGGATTGAAGATTGAGTATTGACCATTGAATATTGACGCTTGAGGATTGAGGATTGAGGATTGAGGATTGAGGATTGAGGATTGAGGATTGAAGATTGAGTACTGAGGATTGAAAATTGAGGATTGAGGATTGAGGTTTGAGGATTGAGGATTGAAGATTGAGTACTGAGGATTGAAGATTAAGATTGAGGATTGATGATTGAGGATTGAGGATTGAGGGTTGAAGATTGAGAATTGAGCATTGAAGCCTGACGATTGAGGATTGAGGATTGAGGATTGAAGATTGAGGATGGAGGATTGAAGATTGAGTATTGAGGATTGAAGATTGAGGATCGAGGATTGAGGATTGAGGATTGAGGGTAGAGGATTGAAGAATGAGGTTTGAGGGTTGAGGATTGAGGATTGAGGATTGAAGACTGAGTATTGAGGATTGAAGATTGAGGATTGAGGAGTGAGTATTGAAGATTGAGGATTTGGGACTGAGGATTGAAGATTGGGGTTTGAGGATTGAGGATTGAGGATTGAGGATTGAGGGTTGAGGAATGAAGATTAAGATTGAGGATTGAGGATTGAGGATTGAGGATTGAGGATTGAGGATTGAGGATTGAGGATTGAGGATTGAAGATTGAGGATTGCGTATTGAGGATAGAACATTGAGGATTGAGTATTGAGTATTGAGGATTGAGGATTGAGGATTGAAGATTGAATATTGATGATTGAAGATTGAGGATCGAGGATTGAGGGTTGTGGAATGAGGACGAGGACTGAGGGTTGAGTATTGATGTTTGAGGTCTGAGGATTGAGGATTGAGGATTGAGGATTGAGGATTGAGGATTGAGGATTGAGGATTGAAGATTGAGGATTGGGTATTGAGGATTGAAGAATGAGGATTGAGGATTGAGGATTGAGGATTGAGGATTGAAGATTCAGCATTGAGGATTGAAGGTTGACGATTGAGGATTGAGGATTGAGGATTGAGGATTGAGGATTGAGGATTGAGGATTGGGTATTGAGGATTGAAGAATGAGGATTGAGGGTGGAGGATTGAGGATTGAGGAATGAAGATTAAGATTGAGGATTGAGGATTGAGGATTGAGGATTGAGGATTGAGGATTCAGAATTGAAATTTGAGGACTGAGCATTGAGGATTGAAGATGGAGTATTGAGGATTGAAGATTGAGAATTGAGGATTGAGGATTGAGGATTGAGGATGAGGGCTGAGGGTTGAGGATTGAGGTTTGAGGACTGAGGACTGAGGATTGAGTATTGAGTATTGAGGATTGAGGATTGAAGATTGAGTATTGAGGATTGAAGATTGACGATTCAGGATTGAGGATTGAGGATTGAGGATTGAGGATTCAGGATTGAGGATTGAAGATTGAGTATTGAGGATTGAATGTAGAGGATTGAGGATTGAGAATTGAGGATTGAGAATTGAGGATTGAGGATTGAAGATTGAGTATTGGGGATTGAAGATTGAGGATTGAGGATTGAGGATTGAGGATTGAGGATCGAAGATTGAGTACTGAGGATTGAAGATTAAGATTGAGGATTGAGGATTGAGGACTGAGGATTGAGGATTGACGATTGAAGGTACAGTATTGAGGATTGAAGATTGAGAATTGAGGATTGAGGATTGAACATTGAGGACTGAGTGTTGAGGGTTGAGTGATGAGAATTGATGTTTGTGGATACAGATTTGAAGATTGCAGATTGAGTATTTAGTATTGAAAACTGTGAATTGAGCATATTCTATTGAGGATTGAGGATTGACAACTGATTGTTGAGGTCTGAGGGCTGAAGATTGAGGGTTCCGGATTGAGGATTCAGAATTGAAATTTGAGGACTGAGCATTGAGGATTGAAGATTGAGTATTGAGGATTGAAGATTGAGAATTGAGGATTGAGGATTGAGGATTGAGAATGAGGGCTGAGGGTTGACGATTGAGGTTTGAAGACTGAGGACTGAGGATTGAGGATTGAGAATTGAGGATTGAGGATTGAGGGTTGAAGATTGAGGATTGGGTATTGAGGATTGAAGTATGAGGATTGAGGATTGAGGATTGAGGATTGAGGAGTGAATATTGAGTATTGAGGATTGAAGATCGACTATTGAGGATTGCGAATTGAGGATTGCGGGTTGAGGATTGAGGATTGAAGATTGAGTATTGAGGATTGAAGGTTGAGGATTGTGGATTGAGGATTTAGGATTGAGGCTTGAATATTGAGGATTGGGGACTGAGTGTTGAGGGTTGAGTGATGAGAATTGATGTTTGTGGATAGAGATTTGAAGATTGCAGGTTGAGTATTGAGTATTGAAAACTGTGAAATCATGATATTCTATTGAGGATTGAGGATGGACCACTGACTGTGGAGGACTGAGGGCTGAAGATTGAGGATTCAGGATTGGGGATTGAGGATTGAGGTTTGAGGACTGAGGATTGAGGATTGAGGATTGAGGATTGAGGATTGAGGATTGAGGATTGAGGATTGAAGACTGAGGATCGGGTATTGAGGATTGAACATTGATGATTGAGGATTGAGGATTGAGGATTGAGGGTTGAGGATTGAGGATTGAAGATTAAGATTGAGGATTGAGGATTGAGGATTGCGAATTGAGGATTGCGGGTTGAGGATTGAGGATTGAAGATTGAGTATTGAGGATTGAAGGTTGAGGATTGTGGATTGAGGATTGAGGATTGAGGATTGAAGATCGACTATTGAGGATTGCGAATTGAGGATTGCGGGTTGAGGATTGAGTATTGAAGACTGAGTATTGAGGATTGAAGATTGAGGATTGAGGAGTGAGTACAGAAAATTGAGGATTTGGGACTGAGGATTGAAGATTGGGGTTTGAGGATCGAGGATTGAGGATTGAGGATTGAGGATTGAGAATTGAGGATTGAAGATTGAGGATTGAGGATTGAGGATTGAAGATTGAGTATTGGGTATTGAAGATTGAGGATTGAGGATTGAGGATTGAGGATTGAGGATTGAAGATTGAGTATTGGGTATTGAAGATTGAGGATTGAGGATTGAGGATTGTGGATTGAGGATTGAAGATTGAGTACTGAGGATTGAAGATTAAGATTGAGGATTGAGGATTGAGGATTGAGGATTGAGGATTGAAGATTGAGGATTCGGTATTGAGGGTTGAGGATTGAGGATTGAAGATTGAGTATTGAGGATTGAAGATTGAGGATTCAGGATTGAAGATTGAGTATCGAGGATTGAAGATTGAGGATTGAGGATTGAGGATTGAGGATTGAGGATTGAAGATTGAGTACTGAGGATTGAAGATTAAGATTGAGGGTTGAGGATTGAGGATTGAGGATTGAGGTTTGAGGATTGAAGATTGAGGATTGAAGATTGAGGATTGTGTATTGAGGATTGAAGAATGAGGATTGAATATTGAGTGTTGAGGATTGAAGATTGAGATTGAGGATTGGGGATTGAGGATTGAGGATTGAGGATTGAAGATTGAGGATTGGGGATTGAGGATTGACGATTGAGGATTGAGCATTGGGGATTGAGAATTGAGGATTTAGGATTGAAGGTTGAGTATTGAGGATTGAAGATTGAGGATTGAGGATTGAGGATTGAGCATTGAGGATTGAAGACTGAGGATTGAGGAGTGAGTATTGAAGATTGAGGATTTGGGACTGAGGATTGAAGATTGAGGATGGAGGATTGAGGATTGAGGATTGAGGATTGAGGATTGAGGATTGAATATTGAGAATTGGGTATTGAGGATTGAAGAATGAGGATTGAGGATTGAGGATTGAGGATTGAGGATTGAAGATTGAGTATTGAGGATTGAAGATTGACGATTGAGGATTGAGGATTGAGGATTGAGGATTGAGGATTCAGGATTGAAGATTGAGTATCGAGGATTGAAGATTGAGGATTGAGGATTGAGGATTGAGGATTGAGGATTGAAGATTGAGTACTGAGGATTGAAGATTAAGATTGAGGGTTGAGGATTGAGGATTGAGGACTGAGGTTTGAGGATTGAAGATTGAGGATTGAAGATTGAGGATTGTGTATTGAGGATTGAAGAATGAGGATTGAATATTGAGTGTTGAGGATTGAAGATTGAGATTGAGGATAGGGGATTGAGGATTGAGGATTGAGGATTGAGGATTGAAGATTGAGGTTTGCGTACTGAGGATAGAACATTGACGATTGAGGATTGAGTATTGAGGATTGAGGATTGAGGATTGAAGATTGAATATTGATGATTGAAGATTGAGGATTGAGGATTGAAGATTGAGTATTGAGGATTGAAGATTGAGGATTGAGGATTGAGGATTGAGGATTGAAGATTGAAGATTGAGTACTGAGGATTGAAGATTAAGATTGAGGATTGAGGATTGAGGACTGAGGATTGAGGATTGAGGATTGAAGGTTCAGTATTGAGGATTGAAGATTGAGAATTGAGGATTGAGGATTGAGCGTTGAGGACTGAGTGTTGAGGGTTGAGTGATGAGAATTGATGTTTGTGGATAGAGATTTGAAGATTGCAGATTGAGTATTGAGTATTGAAAACTGTGAATTGAGTATATTATATTGAGGATTGAGGATTGACAACTGATTGTTGAGGACTGAGGGCTGAAGATTGAGGATTCCGGATTGAGGATTCAGAATTGAAATTTGAGGACTGAGCATTGAGGATTGAAGATTGAGTATTGAGGATTGAAGATTGAGAATTGGCGATTGAGGATTGAGGATTGAGGATGAGGGCTGAGGGTTGAGGATTGAGGTTTGAGGACTGAGGACTGAGGATTGAGTATTGAGTATTGAGGATTGAGGATTGAAGATTGAGTATTGAGGATTGAAGATTGACGATTGAGGATTGAGGATTGAGGACTGAGGATTGAGGATTGAGGATTGAGGATTGAAGATTGAGTATTGAGGATTGAAGGTAGAGGATTGAGGATTGAGAATTGAGGATTGAGGCTTGATGATTGAGTACAGAGGATTGAGGATTAAGATTGGGGATTGAGGATTGAGGATTGAGGATTGAGGATTGAGGATTGAAGATTGAGTATGGAGGATTGAAGATTGAGGATTGAGGATTGAGGATTGAGGATTGAGGATTGAAGATTGAGTACTGAGGATTGAAGATTAAGATTGAGGATTGAGGATTGAGGACTGAGGATTGAGGATTGAGGATTGAAGGTTCAGTATTGAGGATTGAAGATTGAGAATTGAGGATTGAGGATTGAGCGTTGAGGACTGAGTGTTGAGGGTTGAGTGATGAGAATTGATGTTTGTGGATAGAGATTTGAAGATTGCAGATTGAGTATTGAGTATTGAAAACTGTGAATTGAGTATATTCTATTGAGGATTGAGGATTGACAACTGATTGTTGAGGACTGAGGGCTGAAGATTGAGGATTCCGGATTGAGGATTCAGAATTGAAATTTGAGGACTGAGCATTGAGGATTGAAGATTGAGTATTGAGGATTGAAGATTGAGAATTGAGGATTGAGGATTGAGGATTGAGAATGAGGGCTGAGGGTTGAGGATTGAGGTAGAGGACTGAGGACTGAGGATTGGGGATTGAGAATTGAGGATTGAGGATTGAGTGTTGAAGATTGAGGATTGGGTATTGAGGATTGAAGAATGAGGATTGAGGATTGAGGATTGAGGATTGAGGATTGAGGATTGAAGATTGAGTATTGAGGACTGAAGGTTGACGATCGAGGATTGAGGATTGAGGATTGAGGATCGAAGATTGAGTACTGAGGATTGAAGATTAAGATTGAGGATTGAGGATTGAGGACTGAGGATTGAGGATTGACGATTGAAGGTACAGTATTGAGGATTGAAGATTGAGAATTGAGGATTGAGGATTGAACATTGAGGACTGAGTGTTGAGGGTTGAGTGATGAGAATTGATGTTTGTGGATACAGATTTGAAGATTGCAGATTGAGTATTTAGTATTGAAAACTGTGAATTGAGCATATTCTATTGAGGATTGAGGATTGACAACTGATTGTTGAGGTCTGAGGGCTGAAGATTGAGGGTTCCGGATTGAGGATTCAGAATTGAAATTTGAGGACTGAGCATTGAGGATTGAAGATTGAGTATTGAGGATTGAAGATTGAGAATTGAGGATTGAGGATTGAGGATTGAGAATGAGGGCTGAGGGTTGACGATTGAGGTTTGAGGACTGAGGACTGAGGATTGAGGATTGAGAATTGAGGATTGAGGATTGAGGGTTGAAGATTGAGGATTGGGTATTGAGGATTGAAGTATGAGGATTGAGGATTGAGGATTGAGGATTGAGGA
The DNA here is from genome assembly GCF_051401765.1 of Calliopsis andreniformis. Taxonomy (NCBI): domain Eukaryota; kingdom Metazoa; phylum Arthropoda; class Insecta; order Hymenoptera; family Andrenidae; genus Calliopsis; species Calliopsis andreniformis. Next base: position 4,893,911 of record NW_027480449.1, read on the forward strand.
GTGAATATTGAGTATTGAGGATTGAAGATCGACTATTGAGGATTGCGAATTGAGGATTGCGGGTTGAGGATTGAGGATTGAAGATTGAGTATTGAGGATTGAAGGTTGAGGATTGTGGATTGAGGATTTAGGATTGAGGCTTGAATATTGAGGATTGGGGACTGAGTGTTGAGGGTTGAGTGATGAGAATTGATGTTTGTGGATAGAGATTTGAAGATTGCAGGTTGAGTATTGAGTATTGAAAACTGTGAAATCATGATATTCTATTGAGGATTGAGGATGGACCACTGACTGTGGAGGACTGAGGGCTGAAGATTGAGGATTCAGGATTGGGGATTGAGGATTGAGGTTTGAGGACTGAGGATTGAGGATTGAGGATTGAGGATTGAGGATTGAGGATTGAGGATTGAAGACTGAGGATCGGGTATTGAGGATTGAACATTGATGATTGAGGATTGAGGATTGAGGATTGAGGGTTGAGGATTGAGGATTGAAGATTAAGATTGAGGATTGAGGATTGAGGATTGCGAATTGAGGATTGCGGGTTGAGGATTGAGGATTGAAGATTGAGTATTGAGGATTGAAGGTTGAGGATTGTGGATTGAGGATTGAGGATTGAGGATTGAAGATCGACTATTGAGGATTGCGAATTGAGGATTGCGGGTTGAGGATTGAGGATTGAAGATTGAGTATTGAGGATTGAAGGTTGAGGATTGTGGATTGAGGATTGAGGATTGAGGCTTGAATATTGAGGATTGGGGACTGAGTGTTGAGGGTTGAGTGATGAGAATTGATGTTTGTGGATAGAGATTTGAAGATTGCAGGTTGAGTATTGAGTATTGAAAACTGTGAAATCATGATATTCTATTGAGGATTGAGGATGGACCACTGACTGTGGAGGACTGAGGGCTGAAGATTGAGGATTCAGGATTGGGGATTGAGGATTGAGGTTTGAGGACTGAGGATTGAGGATTGAGGATTGAGGATTGAGGATTGAGGATTGAGGATTGAAGACTGAGGATCGGGTATTGAGGATTGAACATTGATGATTGAGGATTGAGGATTGAGGATTGAGGATTGAGGATTGAGGATTGAGGATTGAAGATTGAGTATCGAGGATTGGAGATTGAGGATTGAGGATTGAGGATTGAGGATTGAGGATTGAAGATTGAGGTTTGAGGATTGAGGATTGAGGATTGAGGATTGAAGATTGAGGATTGGGTATTGAGGATTGAATAATGAGGATTGAGGATTGAGTATTGAGGATTGAGGATTGAAGATTGAGTACTGAGGATTGAAGATTAAGATTGAGGGTTGAGGATTGAGGATTGAGGATTGAGGTTTGAGGATTGAAGATTGAGGATTGCGTATTGAGGATAGAACATTGAGGATTGAAGATTGAGGATTGAGGGTTGAAGATTGAGGATCGAGGATTGAGGATTGAGGATTGAGGATTGAGGATTGAAGAATGAGGATTGAGGATTGAGGATTGAGGATTGAGTATTGAAGACTGAGTATTGAGGATTGAAGATTGAGGATTGAGGAGTGAGTACAGAAAATTGAGGATTTGGGACTGAGGATTGAAGATTGGGGTTTGAGGATCGAGGATTGAGGATTGAGGATTGAGGATTGAGGATTGAGGATTGAAGATTGAGGATTGAGGATTGAGGATTGAGGATTGAGGATTGAGGATTGAAGATTGAATATTGATGATTAAACATTGAGGGTTGAGGATTGAGGGTTGTGGATTGAGGACGAGGACTGAGTGTTGAATATTGATGTCTGAGGTCTGAGGATTGAGGATTGAGAATTGAGAATTGAGGATTGAGGATTGAAGATTGAGGATTGGGTATTGAGGATAGACGAATGAGGATTGAGGATTGAGGATTGAGGATTGAAGATTGAATATTGATGATTAAACATTGAGGGTTGAGCATTGAGGGTTGTGGATTGAGGACGAGGACTGAGTGTTGAATATTGATGTCTGAGGTCTGAGGATTGAGGATTGAGAATTGAGAATTGAGGATTGAGGATTGAAGATTGAGGATTGGGTATTGAGGATTGACGAATGAGGATTGAGGATTGCGGATTGAGGATTGAGGATTGAGTATTGAGGATTGAAGACTGAGTGTTGAGGGTTGAGTGATGAGAATTGATGTTTGTGGATAGAGATTTGAAGATTGCAGATTGAGTATTGAGTATTGAAAACTGTGAATTGATGATATTCTCTTGAGGATTGAGGATTGACAACTGATTGTTGAGGACTGAGGGCTGAAGGTTGAGGATTCAGGATTGAGGATTCAGGATTGTGGATTGAGGATTGAGGATTGAGAATTGAAGATTGAGGATTGAGCATTGGGGGTTTTGGATTGAGGACGAGGACTGAGGGTTGAGTATTGATGTTTGAGGTCTGAGGATTGAGGGTTGAGGATTGTGAATTGAGGATTGAGGATTGAAGATTGAGGATTGGGTACTGAGGATTGAAGAATGAGCATTGAGTATTGAGTATTGAGGATTGAGGATTGAGGATTGAGGATTGAAGATTGAGGATTAGGTATTGAGAATTGAAGAATGAGGATTGAGTATTGAGTATTGAGGATTGAGGATTGAAGATTGAGTATTGAGGATTGAAGATTGACGATTGAGGATTGAGGATTGAGGATTGAGGATTCAGGATTGAGGATTGAGGATTGAAGATTGAGTATTGGGTATTGAAGATTGAGGATTGAAGATTAAGATTGAGGATTGAGGATTGAGGATTGCGAATTGAGGATTGCGGGTTGAGGATTGAGGATTGAAGATTAAGTATTGAGGATTGAAGGTTGAGGATTGTGGATTGAGGATTGAGGATTGAGGCTTGAATATTGAGGATTGGGGACTGAGTGTTGAGGGTTGAGTGATGAGAATTGATGTTTGTGGATAGAGATTTGAAGATTGCAGGTTGAGTATTGAGTATTGAAAACTGTGAAATCATGATATTCTATTGAGGATTGAGGATGGACCACTGACTGTGGAGGACTGAGGGCTGAAGATTGAGGATTGAGGATTGAGGATTGAGGATTGAGGATTGAGGATCGAAGATTGAGTATCGAGGATTGGAGATTGAGGATTGAGGATTGAGGATTGAGGATTGAGGATTGAAGATTGAGGTTTGAGGATTGAGGATTGAGGATTGAGGATTGAAGACTGAGGATTGGGTATTGAGGATTGAATAATGAGGATTGAGGATTGAGTATTGAGGATTGAGGATTGAAGATTGAGTACTGAGGATTGAAGATTAAGATTGAGGGTTGAGGATTGAGGATTGAGGATTGAGGTTTGAGGATTGAAGATTGAGGATTGCGTATTGAGGATAACACATTGAGGATTGAAGATTGACGATTGAGGGTTGAAGATTGAGGATCGAGGATTGAGGATTGAGGATTGAGGATTGAGGATTGAAGAATGAGGATTGAGGATTGAGGATTGAGGATTGAGTATTGAAGACTGAGTATTGAGGATTGAAGATTGAGGATTGAGGAGTGAGTACAGAAAATTGAGGATTTGGGACTGAGGATTGAAGATTGGGGTTTGAGGATCGAGGATTGAGGATTGAGGATTGAGGATTGAGGATTGAGGATTGAAGATTGAGGATTGAGGATTGAGGATTGAGGATTGAGGATTGAGGATTGAAGATTGAATATTGATGATTAAACATTGAGGGTTGAGGATTGAGGGTTGTGGATTGAGGACGAGGACTGAGTGTTGAATATTGATGTCTGAGGTCTGAGGATTGAGGATTGAGAATTGAGAATTGAGGATTGAGGATTGAAGATTGAGGATTGGGTATTGAGGATAGACGAATGAGGATTGAGGATTGAGGATTGAGGATTGAAGATTGAATATTGATGATTAAACATTGAGGGTTGAGGATTGAGGGTTGTGGATTGAGGACGAGGACTGAGTGTTGAATATTGATGTCTGAGGTCTGAGGATTGAGGATTGAGAATTGAGAATTGAGGATTGAGGATTGAAGATTGAGGATTGGGTATTGAGGATTGACGAATGAGGATTGAGGATTGCGGATTGAGGATTGAGGATTGAGTATTGAGGATTGAAGACTGAGTGTTGAGGGTTAAGTGATGAGAATTGATGTTTGTGGATAGAGATTTGAAGATTGCAGATTGAGTATTGAGTATTGAAAACTGTGAATTGATGATATTCTCTTGAGGATTGAGGATTGACAACTGATTGTTGAGGACTGAGGGCTGAAGGTTGAGGATTCAGGATTGAGGATTCAGGATTGTGGATTGAGGATTGAGGATTGAGAATTGAAGATTGAGGATTGAGTATTGGGGGTTTTGGATTGAGGACGAGGACTGAGGGTTGAGTATTGATGTTTGAGGTCTGAGGATTGAGGGTTGAGGACTGTGAATTGAGGATTGAGGATTGAAGATTGAGGATTGGGTACTGAGGATTGAAGAATGAGCATTGAGTATTGAGTATTGAGGATTGAGGATTGAGGATTGAGGATTGAAGATTGAGGATTAGGTATTGAGAATTGAAGAATGAGGATTGAGTATTGAGTATTGAGGATTGAGGATTGAAGATTGAGTATTGAGGATTGAAGATTGACGATTGAGGATTGAGGATTGAGGATTGAGGATTGAGGATTGAGGATTGAGGATTGAAGATTGAGTATTGGGTATTGAAGATTGAGGATTGAGGATTGAGGATTGTGGATTGAGGATTGAAGATTGAGTACTCAGGATTGAATATTAAGATTGAGGATTGAGGATTGAGGATTGAGGATTGAGGATTGAGGATTGAGGATTGAAGATTGAATATTGAGGATTGAAGATTGAGGATTGAGCATTGAGGATTGAGGATTGAAGATTGTGTATTGAGGATTGAAGATTGAGGATTGAGGATTGAGGATTAAGGATTGAGGATTGAGGATTGAGGATTGCGCATAGAAGATTGAGGATTGGGTATTGCGGATTGAACATTGAGGATTGAGGATTGAGGATTGAGGATTGAGGACTGAAGATTGAATATTTATGATTGAATATTGAGGATTGACGATTGATGGTTGTGGATTGAGGACGAGGACTGAGGGTTGACTACTGCTGTTTGAGGTCTGAGGATTGAGGATTGAGGATTGAGAATTGAGGATTGAGGATTGAGGATTGAAGACTGAGTGCTGAGGGTTCAGTGATGAGAATTGATGTTTGTGGATAGAGATTTGAAGATTGCAGATTAAGTATTGAGTATTGAAGACTGTGAATTGATGATATTCTCTTGAGGATTGAGGATTGACAACTGATTGTTGAGGACTGAGGGCTGAAGGTTGAGGAATCAGGATTGAGGATTCAGGATTGTGGATTGAGGATTGAGGATTGAGAATTGAAGATTGAGGATTGAGTATTGGGGGTTGTGGATTGAGGACGAGGACTGAGGACTGAGGATTGAGGATTGAGAATTGAGGATTGAGGATTGAGTGTTGAAGATTGAGGATTGGGTATTGAGGATTGAAGAATGAGGATTGAGGATTGAGGATTGAGGATTGAGGATTGAGGATTGAAGATTGAGTATTGAGGACTGAAGGTTGACGATCGAGGATTGAGGATTGAGGATTGAGGATCGAAGATTGAGTACTGAGGATTGAAGATTAAGATTGAGGATTGAGGATTGAGGACTGAGGATTGAGGATTGACGATTGAAGGTACAGTATTGAGGATTGAAGATTGAGAATTGAGGATTGAGGATTGAACATTGAGGACTGAGTGTTGAGGGTTGAGTGATGAGAATTGATGTTTGTGGATACAGATTTGAAGATTGCAGATTGAGTATTTAGTATTGAAAACTGTGAATTGAGCATATTCTATTGAGGATTGAGGATTGACAACTGATTGTTGAGGTCTGAGGGCTGAAGATTGAGGGTTCCGGATTGAGGATTCAGAATTGAAATTTGAGGACTGAGCATTGAGGATTGAAGATTGAGTATTGAGGATTGAAGATTGAGAATTGAGGATTGAGGATTGAGGATTGAGAATGAGGGCTGAGGGTTGACGATTGAGGTTTGAGGACTGAGGACTGAGGATTGAGGATTGAGAATTGAGGATTGAGGATTGAGGGTTGAAGATTGAGGATTGGGTATTGAGGATTGAAGTATGAGGATTGAGGATTGAGGATTGAGGATTGAGGAGTGAATATTGAGTATTGAGGATTGAAGATCGACTATTGAGGATTGCGAATTGAGGATTGCGGGTTGAGGATTGAGGATTGAAGATTGAGTATTGAGGATTGAAGGTTGAGGATTGTGGATTGAGGATTTAGGATTGAGGCTTGAATATTGAGGATTGGGGACTGAGTGTTGAGGGTTGAGTGATGAGAATTGATGTTTGTGGATAGAGATTTGAAGATTGCAGGTTGAGTATTGAGTATTGAAAACTGTGAAATCATGATATTCTATTGAGGATTGAGGATGGACCACTGACTGTGGAGGACTGAGGGCTGAAGATTGAGGATTCAGGATTGGGGATTGAGGATTGAGGTTTGAGGACTGAGGATTGAGGATTGAGGATTGAGGATTGAGGATTGAGGATTGAGGATTGAAGACTGAGGATCGGGTATTGAGGATTGAACATTGATGATTGAGGATTGAGGATTGAGGATTGAGGGTTGAGGATTGAGGATTGAAGATTAAGATTGAGGATTGAGGATTGAGGATTGCGAATTGAGGATTGCGGGTTGAGGATTGAGGATTGAAGATTGAGTATTGAGGATTGAAGGTTGAGGATTGTGGATTGAGGATTGAGGATTGAGGATTGAAGATCGACTATTGAGGATTGCGAATTGAGGATTGCGGGTTGAGGATTGAGGATTGAAGATTGAGTATTGAGGATTGAAGGTTGAGGATTGTGGATTGAGGATTGAGGATTGAGGCTTGAATATTGAGGATTGGGGACTGAGTGTTGAGGGTTGAGTGATGAGAATTGATGTTTGTGGATAGAGATTTGAAGATTGCAGGTTGAGTATTGAGTATTGAAAACTGTGAAATCATGATATTCTATTGAGGATTGAGGATGGACCACTGACTGTGGAGGACTGAGGGCTGAAGATTGAGGATTCAGGATTGGGGATTGAGGATTGAGGTTTGAGGACTGAGGATTGAGGATTGAGGATTGAGGATTGAGGATTGAGGATTGAGGATTGAGGATTGAAGACTGAGGATCGGGTATTGAGGATTGAACATTGATGATTGAGGATTGAGGATTGAGGATTGAGGATTGAAGATTGAGTACTGAGGATTGAAGATTAAGATTGAGGGTTGAGGATTGAGGATTGAGGATTGAGGTTTGAGGATTGAAGATTGAGGATTGCGTATTGAGGATAGAACATTGAGGATTGAAGATTGAGGATTGAGGGTTGAAGATTGAGGATCGAGGATTGAGGATTGAGGATTGAGGATTGAGGATTGAAGAATGAGGATTGAGGATTGAGGATTGAGGATTGAGTATTGAAGACTGAGTATTGAGGATTGAAGATTGAGGATTGAGGAGTGAGTACAGAAAATTGAGGATTTGGGACTGAGGATTGAAGATTGGGGTTTGAGGATCGAGGATTGAGGATTGAGGATTGAGGATTGAGGATTGAGGATTGAAGATTGAGGATTGAGGATTGAGGATTGAGGATTGAGGATTGAGGATTGAAGATTGAATATTGATGATTAAACATTGAGGGTTGAGGATTGAGGGTTGTGGATTGAGGACGAGGACTGAGTGTTGAATATTGATGTCTGAGGTCTGAGGATTGAGGATTGAGAATTGAGAATTGAGGATTGAGGATTGAAGATTGAGGATTGGGTATTGAGGATAGACGAATGAGGATTGAGGATTGAGGATTGAGGATTGAAGATTGAATATTGATGATTAAACATTGAGGGTTGAGCATTGAGGGTTGTGGATTGAGGACGAGGACTGAGTGTTGAATATTGATGTCTGAGGTCTGAGGATTGAGGATTGAGAATTGAGAATTGAGGATTGAGGATTGCAGATTGAGGATTGGGTATTGAGGATTGACGAATGAGGATTGAGGATTGCGGATTGAGGATTGAGGATTGAGTATTGAGGATTGAAGACTGAGTGTTGAGGGTTGAGTGATGAGAATTGATGTTTGTGGATAGAGATTTGAAGATTGCAGATTGAGTATTGAGTATTGAAAACTGTGAATTGATGATATTCTCTTGAGGATTGAGGATTGACAACTGATTGTTGAGGACTGAGGGCTGAAGGTTGAGGATTCAGGATTGAGGATTCAGGATTGTGGATTGAGGACTGAGGATTGAGAATTGAAGATTGAGGATTGAGTATTGGGGGTTTTGGATTGAGGACGAGGACTGAGGGTTGAGTATTGATGTTTGAGGTCTGAGGATTGAGGGTTGAGGATTGTGAATTGAGGATTGAGGATTGAAGATTGAGGATTGGGTACTGAGGATTGAAGAATGAGCATTGAGTATTGAGTATTGAGGATTGAGGATTGAGGATTGAGGATTGAAGATTGAGGATTAGGTATTGAGAATTGAAGAATGAGGATTGAGTATTGAGTATTGAGGATTGAGGATTGAAGATTGAGTATTGAGGATTGAAGATTGACGATTGAGGATTGAGGATTGAGGATTGAGGATTCAGGATTGAGGATTGAGGATTGAAGATTGAGTATTGGGTAATGAAGATTGAGGATTGAAGATTAAGATTGAGGATTGAGGATTGAGGATTGCGAATTGAGGATTGCGGGTTGAGGATTGAGGATTGAAGATTGAGTATTGAGGATTGAAGGTTGAGGATTGTGGATTGAGGATTGAGGATTGAGGCTTGAATATTGAGGATTGGGGACTGAGTGTTGAGGGTTGAGTGATGAGAATTGATGTTTGTGGATAGAGATTTGAAGATTGCAGGTTGAGTATTGAGTATTGAAAACTGTGAAATCATGATATTCTATTGAGGATTGAGGATGGACCACTGACTGTGGAGGACTGAGGGCTGAAGATTGAGGATTGAGGATTGAGGATTGAGGATTGAGGATTGAGGATTGAAGATTGAGTATCGAGGATTGGAGATTGAGGATTGAGGATTGAGGATTGAGGATTGAGGATTGAAGATTGAGGTTTGAGGATTGAGGATTGAGGATTGAGGATTGAAGACTGAGGATTGGGTATTGAGGATTGAATAATGAGGATTGAGGATTGAGTATTGAGGATTGAGGATTGAAGATTGAGTACTGAGGATTGAAGATTAAGATTGAGGGTTGAGGATTGAGGATTGAGGATTGAGGTTTGAGGATTGAAGATTGAGGATTGCGTATTGAGGATAACACATTGAGGATTGAAGATTGAGGATTGAGGGTTGAAGATTGAGGATCGAGGATTGAGGATTGAGGATTGAGGATTGAGGATTGAAGAATGAGGATTGAGGATTGAGGATTGAGGATTGAGTATTGAAGACTGAGTATTGAGGATTGAAGATTGAGGATTGAGGAGTGAGTACAGAAAATTGAGGATTTGGGACTGAGGATTGAAGATTGGGGTTTGAGGATCGAGGATTGAGGATTGAGGATTGAGGATTGAGGATTGAGGATTGAAGATTGAGGATTGAGGATTGAGGATTGAGGATTGAGGATTGAGGATTGAAGATTGAATATTGATGATTAAACATTGAGGGTTGAGGATTGAGTGTTGTGGATTGAGGACGAGGACTGAGTGTTGAATATTGATGTCTGAGGTCTGAGGATTGAGGATTGAGAATTGAGAATTGAGGATTGAGGATTGAAGATTGAGGATTGGGTATTGAGGATAGACGAATGAGGATTGAGGATTGAGGATTGAGGATTGAAGATTGAATATTGATGATTAAACATTGAGGGTTGAGGATTGAGGGTTGTGGATTGAGGACGAGGACTGAGTGTTGAATATTGATGTCTGAGGTCTGAGGATTGAGGATTGAGAATTGAGAATTGAGGATTGAGGATTGAAGATTGAGGATTGGGTATTGAGGATTGACGAATGTGGATTGAGGATTGCGGATTGAGGATTGAGGATTGAGTATTGAGGATTGAAGACTGAGTGTTGAGGGTTGAGTGATGAGAATTGATGTTTGTGGATAGAGATTTGAAGATTGCAGATTGAGTATTGAGTATTGAAAACTGTGAATTGATGATATTCTCTTGAGGATTGAGGATTGACAACTGATTGTTGAGGACTGAGGGCTGAAGGTTGAGGATTCAGGATTGAGGATTCAGGATTGTGGATTGAGGATTGAGGATTGAGAATTGAAGATTGAGGATTGAGTATTGGGGGTTTTGGATTGAGGACGAGGACTGAGGGTTGAGTATTGATGTTTGAGGTCTGAGGATTGAGGGTTGAGGATTGTGAATTGAGGATTGAGGATTGAAGATTGAGGATTGGGTACTGAGGATTGAAGAATGAGCATTGAGTATTGAGTATTGAGGATTGAGGATTGAGGATTGAGGATTGAAGATTGAGGATTAGGTATTGAGAATTGAAGAATGAGGATTGAGTATTGAGTATTGAGGATTGAGGATTGAAGATTGAGTATTGAGGATTGAAGATTGACGATTGAGGATTGAGGATTGAGGATTGAGGATTGAGGATTGAGGATTGAGGATTGAAGATTGAGTATTGGGTATTGAAGATTGAGGATTGAGGATTGAGGATTGTGGATTGAGGATTGAAGATTGAGTACTCAGGATTGAATATTAAGATTGAGGATTGAGGATTGAGGATTGAGGATTGAGGATTGAGGATTGAAGATTGAATATTGAGGATTGAAGATTGAGGATTGAGCATTGATGATTGAGGATTGAAGATTGAGTATTGAGGATTGAAGATTGAGGATTGAGGATTGAGGATTAAGGATTGAGGATTGAGGATTGAGGATTGCGCATAGAAGATTGAGGATTGGGTATTGCGGATTGAACATTGAGGATTGAGGATTGAGGATTGAGGATTGAGGACTGAAGATTGAATATTTATGATTGAATATTGAGGATTGACGATTGATGGTTGTGGATTGAGGACGAGGACTGAGGGTTGACTACTGCTGTTTGAGGTCTGAGGATTGAGGATTGAGGATTGAGAATTGAGGATTGAGGATTGAGGATTGAAGACTGAGTGCTGAGGGTTCAGTGATGAGAATTGATGTTTGTGGATAGAGATTTGAAGATTGCAGATTAAGTATTGAGTATTGAAGACTGTGAATTGATGATATTCTCTTGAGGATTGAGGATTGACAACTGATTGTTGAGGACTGAGGGCTGAAGGTTGAGGAATCAGGATTGAGGATTCAGGATTGTGGATTGAGGATTGAGGATTGAGAATTGAAGATTGAGGATTGAGTATTGGGGGTTGTGGATTGAGGACGAGGACTGAGGACTGAGGATTGAGGATTGAGAATTGAGGATTGAGGATTGAGTGTTGAAGATTGAGGATTGGGTATTGAGGATTGAAGAATGAGGATTGAGGATTGAGGATTGAGGATTGAGGATTGAGGATTGAAGATTGAGTATTGAGGACTGAAGGTTGACGATCGAGGATTGAGGATTGAGGATTGAGGATCGAAGATTGAGTACTGAGGATTGAAGATTAAGATTGAGGATTGAGGATTGAGGACTGAGGATTGAGGATTGACGATTGAAGGTACAGTATTGAGGATTGAAGATTGAGAATTGAGGATTGAGGATTGAACATTGAGGACTGAGTGTTGAGGGTTGAGTGATGAGAATTGATGTTTGTGGATACAGATTTGAAGATTGCAGATTGAGTATTTAGTATTGAAAACTGTGAATTGAGCATATTCTATTGAGGATTGAGGATTGACAACTGATTGTTGAGGTCTGAGGGCTGAAGATTGAGGGTTCCGGATTGAGGATTCAGAATTGAAATTTGAGGACTGAGCATTGAGGATTGAAGATTGAGTATTGAGGATTGAAGATTGAGAATTGAGGATTGAGGATTGAGGATTGAGAATGAGGGCTGAGGGTTGACGATTGAGGTTTGAGGACTGAGGACTGAGGATTGAGGATTGAGAATTGAGGATTGAGGATTGAGGGTTGAAGATTGAGGATTGGGTATTGAGGATTGAAGTATGAGGATTGAGGATTGAGGATTGAGGATTGAGGAGTGAATATTGAGTATTGAGGATTGAAGATCGACTATTGAGGATTGCGAATTGAGGATTGCGGGTTGAGGATTGAGGATTGAAGATTGAGTATTGAGGATTGAAGGTTGAGGATTGTGGATTGAGGATTTAGGATTGAGGCTTGAATATTGAGGATTGGGGACTGAGTGTTGAGGGTTGAGTGATGAGAATTGATGTTTGTGGATAGAGATTTGAAGATTGCAGGTTGAGTATTGAGTATTGAAAACTGTGAAATCATGATATTCTATTGAGGATTGAGGATGGACCACTGACTGTGGAGGACTGAGGGCTGAAGATTGAGGATTCAGGATTGGGGATTGAGGATTGAGGTTTGAGGACTGAGGATTGAGGATTGAGGATTGAGGATTGAGGATTGAGGATTGAGGATTGAAGACTGAGGATCGGGTATTGAGGATTGAACATTGATGATTGAGGATTGAGGATTGAGGATTGAGGGTTGAGGATTGAGGATTGAAGATTAAGATTGAGGATTGAGGATTGAGGATTGCGAATTGAGGATTGCGGGTTGAGGATTGAGGATTGAAGATTGAGTATTGAGGATTGAAGGTTGAGGATTGTGGATTGAGGATTGAGGATTGAGGATTGAAGATCGACTATTGAGGATTGCGAATTGAGGATTGCGGGTTGAGGATTGAGGATTGAAGATTGAGTATTGAGGATTGAAGGTTGAGGATTGTGGATTGAGGATTGAGGATTGAGGCTTGAATATTGAGGATTGGGGACTGAGTGTTGAGGGTTGAGTGATGAGAATTGATGTTTGTGGATAGAGATTTGAAGATTGCAGGTTGAGTATTGAGTATTGAAAACTGTGAAATCATGATATTCTATTGAGGATTGAGGATGGACCACTGACTGTGGAGGACTGAGGGCTGAAGATTGAGGATTCAGGATTGGGGATTGAGGATTGAGGTTTGAGGACTGAGGATTGAGGATTGAGGATTGAGGATTGAGGATTGAGGATTGAGGATTGAAGACTGAGGATCGGGTATTGAGGATTGAACATTGATGATTGAGGATTGAGGATTGAGGATTGAGGATTGGGGATTGAGGATTGAGGATTGAAGATTGAGTATCGAGGATTGGAGATTGAGGATTGAGGATTGAGGATTGAGGATTGAGGATTGAAGATTGAGGTTTGAGGATTGAGGATTGAGGATTGAGGATTGAAGATTGAGGATTGGGTATTGAGGATTGAATAATGAGGATTGAGGATTGAGTATTGAGGATTGAGGATTGAAGATTGAGTACTGAGGATTGAAGATTAAGATTGAGGGTTGAGGATTGAGGATTGAGGATTGAGGTTTGAGGATTGAAGATTGAGGATTGCGTATTGAGGATAGAACATTGAGGATTGAAGATTGAGGATTGAGGGTTGAAGATTGAGGATCGAGGATTGAGGATTGAGGATTGAGGATTGAGGATTGAAGAATGAGGATTGAGGATTGAGGATTGAGGATTGAGTATTGAAGACTGAGTATTGAGGATTGAAGATTGAGGATTGAGGAGTGAGTACAGAAAATTGAGGATTTGGGACTGAGGATTGAAGATTGGGGTTTGAGGATCGAGGATTGAGGATTGAGGATTGAGGATTGAGGATTGAGGATTGAAGATTGAGGATTGAGGATTGAGGATTGAGGATTGAGGATTGAGGATTGAAGATTGAATATTGATGATTAAACATTGAGGGTTGAGGATTGAGGGTTGTGGATTGAGGACGAGGACTGAGTGTTGAATATTGATGTCTGAGGTCTGAGGATTGAGGATTGAGAATTGAGAATTGAGGATTGAGGATTGAAGATTGAGGATTGGGTATTGAGGATAGACGAATGAGGATTGATGAATGAGGATTGAGGATTGAAGATTGAATATTGATGATTATACATTGAGGGTTGAGCATTGAGGGTTGTGGATTGAGGACGAGGACTGAGTGTTGAATATTGATGTCTGAGGTCTGAGGATTGAGGATTGAGAATTGAGAATTGAGGATTGAGGATTGAAGATTGAGGATTGGGTATTGAGGATTGACGAATGAGGATTGAGGATTGCGGATTGAGGATTGAGGATTGAGTATTGAGGATTGAAGACTGAGTGTTGAGGGTTGAGTGATGAGAATTGATGTTTGTGGATAGAGATTTGAAGATTGCAGATTGAGTATTGAGTATTGAAAACTGTGAATAGATGATATTCTCTTGAGGATTGAGGATTGACAACTGATTGTTGAGGACTGAGGGCTGAAGGTTGAGGATTCAGGATTGAGGATTCAGGATTGTGGATTGAGGATTGAGGATTGAGAATTGAAGATTGAGGATTGAGTATTGGGGGTTTTGGATTGAGGACGAGGACTGAGGGTTGAGTATTGATGTTTGAGGTCTGAGGATTGAGGATTGAGGATTGCGAATTGAGGATTGCGGGTTGAGGATTGAGGATTGAAGATTGAGTATTGAGGATTGAAGGTTGAGGATTGTGGATTGAGGATTGAGGATTGAGGCTTGAATATTGAGGATTGGGGACTGAGTGTTGAGGGTTGAGTGATGAGAATTGATGTTTGTGGATAGAGATTTGAAGATTGCAGGTTGAGTATTGAGTATTGAAAACTGTGAAATCATGATATTCTATTGAGGATTGAGGATGGACCACTGACTGTGGAGGACTGAGGGCTGAAGATTGAGGATTGAGGATTGAGGATTGAGGATTGAGGATTGAGGATTGAAGATTGAGTATCGAGGATTGGAGATTGAGGATTGAGGATTGAGGATTGAGGATTGAGGATTGAGGATTGAAGATTGAGGTTTGAGGATTGAGGATTGAGGATTGAGGATTGAAGATTGAGGATTGGGTATTGAGGATTGAATAATGAGGATTGAGGATTGAGTATTGAGGATTGAGGATTGAAGATTGAGTACTGAGGATTGAAGATTAAGATTGAGGGTTGAGGATTGAGGATTGAGGATTGAGGTTTGAGGATTGAAGATTGAGGATTGCGTATTGAGGATACCACATTGAGGATTGAAGATTGAGGATTGAGGGTTGAAGATTGAGGATCGAGGATTGAGGATTGAGGATTGAGGATTGAGGATTGAAGAATGAGGATTGAGGATTGAGGATTGAGGATTGAGTATTGAAGACTGAGTATTGAGGATTGAAGATTGAGGATTGAGGAGTGAGTACAGAAAATTGAGGATTTGGGACTGAGGATTGAAGATTGGGGTTTGAGGATCGAGGATTGAGGATTGAGGATTGAGGATTGAGGATTGAGGATTGAAGATTGAGGATTGAGGATTGAGGATTGAGGATTGAGGATTGAGGATTGAAGATTGAATATTGATGATTAAACATTGAGGGTTGAGGATTGAGGGTTGTGGATTGAGGACGAGGACTGAGTGTTGAATATTGATGTCTGAGGTCTGAGGATTGAGGATTGAGAATTGAGAATTGAGGATTGAGGATTGAAGATTGAGGATTGGGTATTGAGGATAGACGAATGAGGATTGAGGATTGAGGATTGAGGATTGAAGATTGAATATTGATGATTAAACATTGAGGGTTGAGGATTGAGGGTTGTGGATTGAGGACGAGGACTGAGTGTTGAATATTGATGTCTGAGGTCTGAGGATTGAGGATTGAGAATTGAGAATTGAGGATTGAGGATTGAAGATTGAGGATTGGGTATTGAGGATTGACGAATGAGGATTGAGGATTGCGGATTGAGGATTGAGGATTGAGTATTGAGGATTGAAGACTGAGTGTTGAGGGTTGAGTGATGAGAATTGATGTTTGTGGATAGAGATTTGAAGATTGCAGATTGAGTATTGAGTATTGAAAACTGTGAATTGATGATATTCTCTTGAGGATTGAGGATTCACAACTGATTGTTGAGGACTGAGGGCTGAAGGTTGAGGATTCAGGATTGAGGATTCAGGATTGTGGATTGAGGATTGAGGATTGAGAATTGAAGATTGAGGATTGAGTATTGGGGGTTTTGGATTGAGGACGAGGACTGAGGGTTGAGTATTGATGTTTGAGGTCTGAGGATTGAGGGTTGAGGATTGTGAATTGAGGATTGAGGATTGAAGATTGAGGATTGGGTATTGAGGATTGAAGAATGAGGACTGAGTATTGAGGATTGAGGATTGAAGATTGAGTATTGAGCATTGAATATTGACGCTTGAGGATTGAGGATTGAGGATTGAGGATTGAGGATTGAGGATTGAGGATTGAAGATTGAGTACTGAGGATTGAAAATTGAGGATTGAGGATTGAGGTTTGAGGATTGAGGATTGAAGATTGAGTACTGAGGATTGAAGATTAAGATTGAGGATTGATGATTGAGGATTGAGGATTGAAGATTGAGGATTGGGGACTGAGTATTGAGGGTTGAGTGATGAGAATTGATGCTTGTGGATTGAGGTCTGAAGATTGCAGATTGAGTATTAAGTATTGAAAACTGTGAATTGAGGATATTCTATTGAGGATTGAGGATTGACAACTGATTGTTGAGGACTTAGGGCTGAAGATTGAGGATTCAGGGTTGAGGATTCAGGATTGAGGTTTGAGGACTGAGGATTGAGGGTTGAGGATTGAGGATTGAGGATTGAGGATTGAAGACTGAGGATTGGGTATTGAAGATTGAACATTCAGGATTGAGTGTTGAGGATAGAGGATTGAGGATTGAGGATTGAAGGTTGAATATTAATGACTGAATATTGAGGATTGAGGATTGAGGGTTGTGGATTGAGGACGAGGACTGAGGGCTGAGTATTGATGTTTGAAGTCTGAGGATTCAGGATTGAAGATTGAGTATTGAGGATAGAAGACTGAGGATTGAGGATTGTCGATTAAGGATTGAGGATGAGGTCTGAGGGTTGAGGATTGAGGTTTGAGGACTGAGGACTGAGGATTGAGAATTAAGAATTGAGTATTGAGGATTGAGGATTGAAGATTGAGGATTGGGTATTGAGGATTGAAGAATGAGGATTGAGGATTGAGGATTGAGGATTGAGGATTGAAGATTGAGTATTGAGCATTGAAGCCTGACGATTGAGGATTGAGGATTGAGGATTGAGGATTGAGGATGGAGGATTGAAGATTGAGTATTGAGGATTGAAGATTGAGGATCGAGGATTGAGGATTGAGGATTGAGGATAGAGGATTGAAGAATGAGGTTTGAGGGTTGAGGATTGAGGATGGAGGATTGAAGATTGAGTATTGAGGATTGAAGATTGAGGATCGAGGATTGAGGATTGAGGATTGAGGATAGAGGATTGAAGAATGAGTTTTGAGGGTTGAGGATTGAGGATTGAGGATTGAAGACTGAGTATTGAGGATTGAAGATTGAGGATTGAGGAGTGAGTATTGAAGATTGAGGATTTGGGACTGAGGATTGAAGATTGGGGTTTGAGGATTGAGGATTGAGGATTGAGGATTGAGGGTTGAGGAATGAAGATTAAGATTGAGGATTGAGGATTGAGGATTGAGGATTGAGGATTGAGGATTGAGGATTGAGGATTGAGGATTGAGGATTGAAGATTGAGGATTGCGTATTGAGGATAGAACATTGAGGATTGAGTATTGAGTATTGAGGATTGAGGATTGAGGATTGAAGATTGAATATTGATGATTGAAGATTGAGGATCGAGGATTGAGGGTTGTGGAATGAGGACGAGGACTGAGGGTTGAGTATTGATGTTTGAGGTCTGAGGATTGAGGATCGAGGATTGAAGATTGAGTATTGAGGATTGAAGATTGACGATTGAGGATTGAGGATTGAGGATTGAGGATTGAGGATTGAGGATTGAGGATTGAAGATTGAGTATTGGGTATTGAAGATTGAGGATTGAGGATTGAGGATTGTGGATTGAGGATTGAAGATTGAGTACTGAGGATTGAAGATTAAGATTGAGGATTGAGGATTGAGGATTGAGGATTGAGGATTGAGGATTGAAGATTGAATATTGAGGATTGAAGATTGAGGATTGAGCATTGAGGATTGAGGATTGAAGATTGAGTATTGAGGATTGAAGATTGAGGATTGAGGATTGAGGATTAAGGATTGAGGATTGAGGATTGAGGATTGCGCATAGAAGATTGAGGATTGGGTATTGCGGATTGAACATTGAGGATTGAGGATTGAGGATTGAGGATTGAGGACTGAAGGTTGAATATTTATGATTGAATATTGAGGATTGACGATTGATGGTTGTGGATTGAGGACGAGGACTGAGGGTTGACTACTGCTGTTTGAGGTCTGAGGATTGAGGATTGAGGATTGAGAATTGAGGATTGAGGATTGAGGATTGAAGACTGAGTGCTGAGGGTTGAGTGATGAGAATTGATGTTTGTGGATAGAGATTTGAAGATTGCAGATTAAGTATTGAGTATTGAAGACTGTGAATTGATGATATTCTCTTGAGGATTGAGGATTGACAACTGATTGTTGAGGACTGAGGGCTGAAGGTTGAGGAATCAGGATTGAGGATTCAGGATTGTGGATTGAGGATTGAGGATTGAGAATTGAAGATTGAGGATTGAGTATTGGGGGTTGTGGATTGAGGACGAGGACTGAGGGTTGTGTATTGATGTTTGAGGTCTGAGGATTGAGGGTTGAGGATTGAGAATTGAGGATTGAGGATTGAAGATTGAGGATTGGGTATTGAGGATTGAAGAATGAGGATTGAGTACTGAGTATTGAGGATTGAGGATTGAAGATTGAGTATTGAGCATTGAATATTGACGCTTGAGGATTGAGGATTGAGGATTGAGGATTGAGGATTGAGGATTGAGGATTGAAGATTGAGTACTGAGGATTGAAAATTGAGGATTGAGGATTGAGGTTTGAGGATTGAGGATTGAAGATTGAGGATTGAGTATTGGGGGTTTTGGATTGAGGACGAGGACTGAGGGTTGAGTATTGATGTTTGAGGTCTGAGGATTGAGGGTTGAGGATTGTGAATTGAGGATTGAGGATTGAAGATTGAGGATTGGGTATTGAGGATTGAAGAATGAGGACTGAGTATTGAGGATTGAGGATTGAAGATTGAGTATTGAGCATTGAATATTGACGCTTGAGGATTGAGGATTGAGGATTGAGGATTGAGGATTGAGGATTGAGGATTGAAGATTGAGTACTGAGGATTGAAAATTGAGGATTGAGGATTGAGGTTTGAGGATTGAGGATTGAAGATTGAGTACTGAGGATTGAAGATTAAGATTGAGGATTGATGATTGAGGATTGAGGATTGAAGATTGAGGATTGGGGACTGAGTATTGAGGGTTGAGTGATGAGAATTGATGCTTGTGGATTGAGGTCTGAAGATTGCAGATTGAGTATTAAGTATTGAAAACTGTGAATTGAGGATATTCTATTGAGGATTGAGGATTGACAACTGATTGTTGAGGACTTAGGGCTGAAGATTGAGGATTCAGGGTTGAGGATTCAGGATTGAGGTTTGAGGACTGAGGATTGAGGGTTGAGGATTGAGGATTGAGGATTGAGGATTGAAGACTGAGGATTGGGTATTGAAGATTGAACATTCAGGATTGAGTGTTGAGGATAGAGGATTGAGGATTGAGGATTGAAGGTTGAATATTAATGACTGAATATTGAGGATTGAGGATTGAGGGTTGTGGATTGAGGACGAGGACTGAGGGCTGAGTATTGATGTTTGAAGTCTGAGGATTCAGGATTGAAGATTGAGTATTGAGGATAGAAGACTGAGGATTGAGGATTGTCGATTAAGGATTGAGGATGAGGTCTGAGGGTTGAGGATTGAGGTTTGAGGACTGAGGACTGAGGATTGAGAATTAAGAATTGAGTATTGAGGATTGAGGATTGAAGATTGAGGATTGGGTATTGAGGATTGAAGAATGAGGATTGAGGATTGAGGATTGAGGATTGAGGATTGAAGATTGAGTATTGAGCATTGAAGCCTGACGATTGAGGATTGAGGATTGAGGATTGAGGACTGAGGATGGAGGATTGAAGATTGAGTATTGAGGATTGAAGATTGAGGATCGAGGATTGAGGATTGAGGATTGAGGATAGAGGATTGAAGAATGAGGTTTGAGGGTTGAGGATTGAGGATGGAGGATTGAAGATTGAGTATTGAGGATTGAAGATTGAGGATCGAGGATTGAGGATTGAGGATTGAGGATTGAGGATAGAGGATTGAAGAATGAGTTTTGAGGGTTGAGGATTGAGGATTGAGGATTGAAGACTGAGTATTGAGGATTGAAGATTGAGGATTGAGGAGTGAGTATTGAAGATTGAGGATTTGGGACTGAGGATTGAAGATTGGGGTTTGAGGATTGAGGATTGAGGATTGAGGATTGAGGGTTGAGGAATGAAGATTAAGATTGAGGATTGAGGATTGAGGATTGAGGATTGAGGATTGAGGATTGAGGATTGAGGATTGAGGATTGAGGATTGAAGATTGAGGATTGCGTATTGAGGATAGAACATTGAGGATTGAGTATTGAGTATTGAGGATTGAGGATTGAGGATTGAAGATTGAATATTGATGATTTAAGATTGAGGATCGAGGATTGAGGGTTGTGGAATGAGGACGAGGACTGAGGGTTGAGTATTGATGTTTGAGGTCTGAGGATTGAGGATCGAGGATTGAAGATTGAGTATTGAGGATTGAAGATTGACGATTGAGGATTGAGGATTGAGGATTGAGGATTGAGGATTGAGGATTGAGGATTGAAGATTGAGTATTGGGTATTGAAGATTGAGGATTGAGGATTGAGGATTGTGGATTGAGGATTGAAGATTGAGTACTGAGGATTGAAGATTAAGATTGAGGATTGAGGATTGAGGATTGAGGATTGAGGATTGAGGATTGAAGATTGAATATTGAGGATTGAAGATTGAGGATTGAGCATTGAGGATTGAGGATTGAAGATTGAGTATTGAGGATTGAAGATTGAGGATTGAGGATTGAGGATTAAGGATTGAGGATTGAGGATTGAGGATTGCGCATAGAAGATTGAGGATTGGGTATTGCGGATTGAACATTGAGGATTGAGGATTGAGGATTGAGGATTGAGGACTGAAGGTTGAATATTTATGATTGAATATTGAGGATTGACGATTGATGGTTGTGGATTGAGGACGAGGACTGAGGGTTGACTACTGCTGTTTGAGGTCTGAGGATTGAGGATTGAGGATTGAGAATTGAGGATTGAGGATTGAGGATTGAAGACTGAGTGCTGAGGGTTGAGTGATGAGAATTGATGTTTGTGGATAGAGATTTGAAGATTGCAGATTAAGTATTGAGTATTGAAGACTGTGAATTGATGATATTCTCTTGAGGATTGAGGATTGACAACTGATTGTTGAGGACTGAGGGCTGAAGGTTGAGGAATCAGGATTGAGGATTCAGGATTGTGGATTGAGGATTGAGGATTGAGAATTGAAGATTGAGGATTGAGTATTGGGGGTTGTGGATTGAGGACGAGGACTGAGGGTTGAGTATTGATGTTTGAGGTCTGAGGATTGAGGGTTGAGGATTGAGAATTGAGGATTGAGGATTGAAGATTGAGGATTGGGTATTGAGGATTGAAGAATGAGGATTGAGTACTGAGTATTGAGGATTGAGGATTGAAGATTGAGTATTGAGCATTGAATATTGACGCTTGAGGATTGAGGATTGAGGATTGAGGATTGAGGATTGAGGATTGAGGATTGAAGATTGAGTACTGAGGATTGAAAATTGAGGATTGAGGATTGAGGTTTGAGGATTGAGGATTGAAGATTGAGTACTGAGTATTGAAGATTAAGATTGAGGATTGATGATTGAGGATTGAGGATTGAAGATTGAGGATTGGGGACTGAGTATTGAGGGTTGAGTGATGAGAATTGATGCTTGTGGATTGAGGTCTGAAGATTGCAGATTGAGTATTAAGTATTGAAAACTGTGAATTGAGGATATTCTATTGAGGATTGAGGATTGACAACTGATTGTTGAGGACTTAGGGCTGCAGATTGAGGATTCAGGGTTGAGGAGTCAGGATTGAGGTTTGAGGACTGAGGATTGAGGGTTGAGGATTGAGGATTGAGGATTGAGGATTGAAGACTGAGGATTGGGTATTGAAGATTGAACATTCAGGATTGAGTGTTGAGGATAGAGGATTGAGGATTGTGGATTGAAGGTTGAATATTAATGACTGAATATTGAGGATTGAGGATTGAGGGTTGTGGATTGAGGACGAGGACTGAGGGCTGAGTATTGATGTTTGAAGTCTGAGGATTCAGGATTGAAGATTGAGTATTGAGGATAGAAGACTGAGGATTGAGGATTGTCGATTAAGGATTGAGGATGAGGTCTGAGGGTTGAGGATTGAGGTCTGAGGACTGAGGACTGAGGATTGAGAATTAAGAATTGAGTATTGAGGATTGAGGATTGAAGATTGAGGATTGGGTATTGAGGATTGAAGAATGAGGATTGAGGATTGAGGATTGAGGATTGAGGATTGAAGATTGAGTATTGAGCATTGAAGCCTGACGATTGAGGATTGAGGATTGAGGATTGAGGATTGAGGATGGAGGATTGAAGATTGAGTATTGAGGATTGAAGATTGAGGATCGAGGATTGAGGATTGAGGATTGAGGATAGAGGATTGAAGAATGAGGTTTGAGGGTTGAGGATTGGGGATTGAGGATTGAAGACTGAGTATTGAGGATTGAAGATTGAGGATTGAGGAGTGAGTATTGAAGATTGAGGATTTGGGACTGAGGATTGAAGATTGGGGTTTGAGGATTGAAGATTGAGGATTGAGGATTGAGGGTTGAGGAATGAAGATTAAGATTGAGGATTGAGGATTGAGGATTGAGGATTGAGGATTGAGGATTGAGGATTGAGGATTGAGGATTGAAGATTGAGGATTGCGTATTGAGGATAGAACATTGAGGATTGAGTATTGAGTATTGAGGATTGAGGATTGAGGATTGAAGATTGAATATTGATGATTGAAGATTGAGGATCGAGGATTGAGGATTGAGGATTGAGGATTGCGGATAGAAGATTGAGGATTGGGTATTGCGGATTGAACATTGAGGATTGAGGATTGAGGATTGAGGATTGAGGACTGAAGATTGAATATTGATGATTGAATATTGAGGATTGAGGATTGATGGTTGTGGATTGAGGACGAGGACTGAGGGTTGACTACTGCTGTTTGAGGTCTGAGGATTGAGGATTGAGGATTGAGGATTGGGGATTGAGGATTGAGGATTGAGGATTGAGGATTGAGGATTGAAGATTGAGGATTGCGTATTGAGGATAGAACATTGAGGATTGAGTATTGAGTATTGAGGATTGAGGATTGAGGATTGAAGATTGAATATTGATGATTGAAGATTGAGGATCGAGGATTGAGGGTTGTGGAATGAGGACGAGGCCTGAGGGTTGAGTATTGATGTTTGAGGTCTGAGGATTGAAGAATGAGGATTGAGGATTGAGGATTGAGGATTGAGGATTGAAGAATGAGGATTGAGGATTGAGGATTGAGGATTGAGTATTGAAGACTGAGTATTGAGGATTGAAGATTGAGGATTGAGGAGTGAGTACAGAAAATTGAGGATTTGGGACTGAGGATTGAAGATTGGGGTTTGAGGATCGAGGATTGAGGATTGAGGATTGAGGATTGAGGATTGAGGATTGAAGATTGAGGATTGAGGATTGAGGATTGAGGATTGAGGATTGAGGATTGAAGATTGAGGATTGGGTATTGAGGATTGAAGTATGAGGATTGAGGATTGAGGATTGAGGATTGAGGAGTGAATATTGAGTATTGAGGATTGAAGATCGACTATTGAGGATTGCGAATTGAGGATTGCGGGTTGAGGATTGAGGATTGAAGATTGAGTATTGAGGATTGAAGGTTGAGGATTGTGGATTGAGGATTTAGGATTGAGGCTTGAATATTGAGGATTGGGGACTGAGTGTTGAGGGTTGAGTGATGAGAATTGATGTTTGTGGATAGAGATTTGAAGATTGCAGGTTGAGTATTGAGTATTGAAAACTGTGAAATCATGATATTCTATTGAGGATTGAGGATGGACCACTGACTGTGGAGGACTGAGGGCTGAAGATTGAGGATTCAGGATTGGGGATTGAGGATTGAGGTTTGAGGACTGAGGATTGAGGATTGAGGATTGAGGATTGAGGATTGAGGATTGAGGATTGAAGACTGAGGATCGGGTATTGAGGATTGAACATTGATGATTGAGGATTGAGGATTGAGGATTGAGGGTTGAGGATTGAGGATTGAAGATTAAGATTGAGGATTGAGGATTGAGGATTGCGAATTGAGGATTGCGGGTTGAGGATTGAGGATTGAAGATTGAGTATTGAGGATTGAAGGTTGAGGATTGTGGATTGAGGATTGAGGATTGAGGATTGAAGATCGACTATTGAGGATTGCGAATTGAGGATTGCGGGTTGAGGATTGAGGATTGAAGATTGAGTATTGAGGATTGAAGGTTGAGGATTGTGGATTGAGGATTGAGGATTGAGGCTTGAATATTGAGGATTGGGGACTGAGTGTTGAGGGTTGAGTGATGAGAATTGATGTTTGTGGATAGAGATTTGAAGATTGCAGGTTGAGTATTGAGTATTGAAAACTGTGAAATCATGATATTCTATTGAGGATTGAGGATGGACCACTGACTGTGGAGGACTGAGGGCTGAAGATTGAGGATTCAGGATTGGGGATTGAGGATTGAGGTTTGAGGACTGAGGATTGAGGATTGAGGATTGAGGATTGAGGATTGAGGATTGAGGATTGAAGACTGAGGATCGGGTATTGAGGATTGAACATTGATGATTGAGGATTGAGGATTGAGGATTGAGGATTGAGGATTGAGGATTGAGGATTGAAGATTGAGTATCGAGGATTGGAGATTGAGGATTGAGGATTGAGGATTGAAGATTGAGTACTGAGGATTGAAGATTAAGATTGAGGGTTGAGGATTGAGGATTGAGGATTGAGGTTTGAGGATTGAAGATTGAGGATTGCGTATTGAGGATAGAACATTGAGGATTGAAGATTGAGGATTGAGGGTTGAAGATTGAGGATCGAGGATTGAGGATTGAGGATTGAGGATTGAGGATTGAAGAATGAGGATTGAGGATTGAGGATTGAGGATTGAGTATTGAAGACTGAGTATTGAGGATTGAAGATTGAGGATTGAGGAGTGAGTACAGAAAATTGAGGATTTGGGACTGAGGATTGAAGATTGGGGTTTGAGGATCGAGGATTGAGGATTGAGGATTGAGGATTGAGGATTGAGGATTGAAGATTGAGGATTGAGGATTGAGGATTGAGGATTGAGGATTGAGGATTGAAGATTGAATATTGATGATTAAACATTGAGGGTTGAGGATTGAGGGTTGTGGATTGAGGACGAGGACTGAGTGTTGAATATTGATGTCTGAGGTCTGAGGATTGAGGATTGAGAATTGAGAATTGAGGATTGAGGATTGAAGATTGAGGATTGGGTATTGAGGATAGACGAATGAGGATTGATGAATGAGGATTGAGGATTGAAGATTGAATATTGATGATTAAACATTGAGGGTTGAGCATTGAGGGTTGTGGATTGAGGACGAGGACTGAGTGTTGAATATTGATGTCTGAGGTCTGAGGATTGAGGATTGAGAATTGAGAATTGAGGATTGAGGATTGAAGATTGAGGATTGGGTATTGAGGATTGACGAATGAGGATTGAGGATTGCGGATTGAGGATTGAGGATTGAGTATTGAGGATTGAAGACTGAGTGTTGAGGGTTGAGTGATGAGAATTGATGTTTGTGGATAGAGATTTGAAGATTGCAGATTGAGTATTGAGTATTGAAAACTGTGAATTGATGATATTCTCTTGAGGATTGAGGATTGACAACTGATTGTTGAGGACTGAGGGCTGAAGGTTGAGGATTCAGGATTGAGGATTCAGGATTGTGGATTGAGGATTGAGGATTGAGAATTGAAGATTGAGGATTGAGTATTGGGGGTTTTGGATTGAGGACGAGGACTGAGGGTTGAGTATTGATGTTTGAGGTCTGAGGATTGAGGATTGAGGATTGCGAATTGAGGATTGCGGGTTGAGGATTGAGGATTGAAGATTGAGTATTGAGGATTGAAGGTTGAGGATTGTGGATTGAGGATTGAGGATTGAGGCTTGAATATTGAGGATTGGGGACTGAGTGTTGAGGGTTGAGTGATGAGAATTGATGTTTGTGGATAGAGATTTGAAGATTGCAGGTTGAGTATTGAGTATTGAAAACTGTGAAATCATGATATTCTATTGAGGATTGAGGATGGACCACTGACTGTGGAGGACTGAGGGCTGAAGATTGAGGATTGAGGATTGAGGATTGAGGATTGAGGATTGAGGATTGAAGATTGAGTATCGAGGATTGGAGATTGAGGATTGAGGATTGAGGATTGAGGATTGAGGATTGAAGATTGAGGTTTGAGGATTGAGGATTGAGGATTGAGGATTGAAGATTGAGGATTGGGTATTGAGGATTGAATAATGAGGATTGAGGATTGAGTATTGAGGATTGAGGATTGAAGATTGAGTACTGAGGATTCAAGATTAAGATTGAGGGTTGAGGATTGAGGATTGAGGATTGAGGTTTGAGGATTGAAGATTGAGGATTGCGTATTGAGGATACCACATTGAGGATTGAAGATTGAGGATTGAGGGTTGAAGATTGAGGATCGAGGATTGAGGATTGAGGATTGAGGATTGAGTATTGAAGAATGAGGATTGAGGATTGAGGATTGAGGATTGAGTATTGAAGACTGAGTATTGAGGATTGAAGATTGAGGATTGAGGAGTGAGTACAGAAAATTGAGGATTTGGGACTGAGGATTGAAGATTGGGGTTTGAGGATCGAGGATTGAGGATTGAGGATTGAGGATTGAGGATTGAGGATTGAAGATTGAGGATTGAGGATTGAGGATTGAGGATTGAGGATTGAGGATTGAAGATTGAATATTGATGATTAAACATTGAGGGTTGAGGATTGAGGGTTGTGGATTGAGGACGAGGACTGAGTGTTGAATATTGATGTCTGAGGTCTGAGGATTGAGGATTGAGAATTGAGAATTGAGGATTGAGGATTGAAGATTGAGGATTGGGTATTGAGGATAGACGAATGAGGATTGAGGATTGAGGATTGAGGATTGAAGATTGAATATTGATGATTAAACATTGAGGGTTGAGGATTGAGGGTTGTGGATTGAGGACGAGGACTGAGTGTTGAATATTGATGTCTGAGGTCTGAGGATTGAGGATTGAGAATTGAGAATTGAGGATTGAGGATTGAAGATTGAGGATTGGGTATTGAGGATTGACGAATGAGGATTGAGGATTGCGGATTGAGGATTGAGGATTGAGTATTGAGGATTGAAGACTGAGTGTTGAGGGTTGAGTGATGAGAATTGATGTTTGTGGATAGAGATTTGAAGATTGCAGATTGAGTATTGAGTATTGAAAACTGTGAATTGATGATATTCTCTTGAGGATTGAGGATTCACAACTGATTGTTGAGGACTGAGGGCTGAAGGTTGAGGATTCAGGATTGAGGATTCAGGATTGTGGATTGAGGATTGAGGATTGAGAATTGAAGATTGAGGATTGAGTATTGGGGGTTTTGGATTGAGGACGAGGACTGAGGGTTGAGTATTGATGTTTGAGGTCTGAGGATTGAGGGTTGAGGATTGTGAATTGAGGATTGAGGATTGAAGATTGAGGATTGGGTATTGAGGATTGAAGAATGAGGACTGAGTATTGAGGATTGAGGATTGAAGATTGAGTATTGAGCATTGAATATTGACGCTTGAGGATTGAGGATTGAGGATTGAGGATTGAGGATTGAGGATTGAGGATTGAAGATTGAGTACTGAGGATTGAAAATTGAGGATTGAGGATTGAGGTTTGAGGATTGAGGATTGAAGATTGAGTACTGAGGATTGAAGATTAAGATTGAGGATTGATGATTGAGGATTGAGGATTGAAGATTGAGGATTGGGGACTGAGTATTGAGGGTTGAGTGATGAGAATTGATGCTTGTGGATTGAGGTCTGAAGATTGCAGATTGAGTATTAAGTATTGAAAACTGTGAATTGAGGATATTCTATTGAGGATTGAGGATTGACAACTGATTGTTGAGGACTTAGGGCTGAAGATTGAGGATTCAGGGTTGAGGATTCAGGATTGAGGTTTGAGGACTGAGGATTGAGGGTTGAGGATTGAGGATTGAGGATTGAGGATTGAAGACTGAGGATTGGGTATTGAAGATTGAACATTCAGGATTGAGTGTTGAGGATAGAGGATTGAGGATTGAGGATTGAAGGTTGAATATTAATGACTGAATATTGAGGATTGAGGATTGAGGGTTGTGGATTGAGGACGAGGACTGAGGGCTGAGTATTGATGTTTGAAGTCTGAGGATTCAGGATTGAAGATTGAGTATTGAGGATAGAAGACTGAGGATTGAGGATTGTCGATTAAGGATTGAGGATGAGGTCTGAGGGTTGAGGATTGAGGTTTGAGGACTGAGGACTGAGGATTGAGAATTAAGAATTGAGTATTGAGGATTGAGGATTGAAGATTGAGGATTGGGTATTGAGGATTGAAGAATGAGGATTGAGGATTGAGGATTGAGGATTGAGGATTGAAGATTGAGTATTGAGCATTGAAGCCTGACGATTGAGGATTGAGGATTGAGGATTGAGGATTGAGGATGGAGGATTGAAGATTGAGTATTGAGGATTGAAGATTGAGGATCGAGGATTGAGGATTGAGGATTGAGGATAGAGGATTGAAGAATGAGGTTTGAGGGTTGAGGATTGAGGATGGAGGATTGAAGATTGAGTATTGAGGATTGAAGATTGAGGATCGAGGATTGAGGATTGAGGATTGAGGATAGAGGATTGAAGAATGAGTTTTGAGGGTTGAGGATTGAGGATTGAGGATTGAAGACTGAGTATTGAGGATTGAAGATTGAGGATTGAGGAGTGAGTATTGAAGATTGAGGATTTGGGACTGAGGATTGAAGATTGGGGTTTGAGGATTGAGGATTGAGGATTGAGGATTGAGGGTTGAGGAATGAAGATTAAGATTGAGGATTGAGGATTGAGGATTGAGGATTGAGGATTGAGGATTGAGGATTGAGGATTGAGGATTGAGGATTGAAGATTGAGGATTGCGTATTGAGGATAGAACATTGAGGATTGAGTATTGAGTATTGAGGATTGAGGATTGAGGATTGAAGATTGAATATTGATGATTGAAGATTGAGGATCGAGGATTGAGGGTTGTGGAATGAGGACGAGGACTGAGGGTTGAGTATTGATGTTTGAGGTCTGAGGATTGAGGATCGAGGATTGAAGATTGAGTATTGAGGATTGAAGATTGACGATTGAGGATTGAGGATTGAGGATTGAGGATTGAGGATTGAGGATTGAGGATTGAAGATTGAGTATTGGGTATTGAAGATTGAGGATTGAGGATTGAGGATTGTGGATTGAGGATTGAAGATTGAGTACTGAGGATTGAAGATTAAGATTGAGGATTGAGGATTGAGGATTGAGGATTGAGGATTGAGGATTGAAGATTGAATATTGAGGATTGAAGATTGAGGATTGAGCATTGAGGATTGAGGATTGAAGATTGAGTATTGAGGATTGAAGATTGAGGATTGAGGATTGAGGATTAAGGATTGAGGATTGAGGATTGAGGATTGCGCATAGAAGATTGAGGATTGGGTATTGCGGATTGAACATTGAGGATTGAGGATTGAGGATTGAGGATTGAGGACTGAAGGTTGAATATTTATGATTGAATATTGAGGATTGACGATTGATGGTTGTGGATTGAGGACGAGGACTGAGGGTTGACTACTGCTGTTTGAGGTCTGAGGATTGAGGATTGAGGATTGAGAATTGAGGATTGAGGATTGAGGATTGAAGACTGAGTGCTGAGGGTTGAGTGATGAGAATTGATGTTTGTGGATAGAGATTTGAAGATTGCAGATTAAGTATTGAGTATTGAAGACTGTGAATTGATGATATTCTCTTGAGGATTGAGGATTGACAACTGATTGTTGAGGACTGAGGGCTGAAGGTTGAGGAATCAGGATTGAGGATTCAGGATTGTGGATTGAGGATTGAGGATTGAGAATTGAAGATTGAGGATTGAGTATTGGGGGTTGTGGATTGAGGACGAGGACTGAGGGTTGAGTATTGATGTTTGAGGTCTGAGGATTGAGGGTTGAGGATTGAGAATTGAGGATTGAGGATTGAAGATTGAGGATTGGGTATTGAGGATTGAAGAATGAGGATTGAGTACTGAGTATTGAGGATTGAGGATTGAAGATTGAGTATTGAGCATTGAATATTGACGCTTGAGGATTGAGGATTGAGGATTGAGGATTGAGGATTGAGGATTGAGGATTGAAGATTGAGTACTGAGGATTGAAAATTGAGGATTGAGGATTGAGGTTTGAGGATTGAGGATTGAAGATTGAGGATTGAGTATTGGGGGTTTTGGATTGAGGACGAGGACTGAGGGTTGAGTATTGATGTTTGAGGTCTGAGGATTGAGGGTTGAGGATTGTGAATTGAGGATTGAGGATTGAAGATTGAGGATTGGGTATTGAGGATTGAAGAATGAGGACTGAGTATTGAGGATTGAGGATTGAAGATTGAGTATTGAGCATTGAATATTGACGCTTGAGGATTGAGGATTGAGGATTGAGGATTGAGGATTGAGGATTGAGGATTGAAGATTGAGTACTGAGGATTGAAAATTGAGGATTGAGGATTGAGGTTTGAGGATTGAGGATTGAAGATTGAGTACTGAGGATTGAAGATTAAGATTGAGGATTGATGATTGAGGATTGAGGATTGAAGATTGAGGATTGGGGACTGAGTATTGAGGGTTGAGTGATGAGAATTGATGCTTGTGGATTGAGGTCTGAAGATTGCAGATTGAGTATTAAGTATTGAAAACTGTGAATTGAGGATATTCTATTGAGGATTGAGGATTGACAACTGATTGTTGAGGACTTAGGGCTGAAGATTGAGGATTCAGGGTTGAGGATTCAGGATTGAGGTTTGAGGACTGAGGATTGAGGGTTGAGGATTGAGGATTGAGGATTGAGGATTGAAGACTGAGGATTGGGTATTGAAGATTGAACATTCAGGATTGAGTGTTGAGGATAGAGGATTGAGGATTGAGGATTGAAGGTTGAATATTAATGACTGAATATTGAGGATTGAGGATTGAGGGTTGTGGATTGAGGACGAGGACTGAGGGCTGAGTATTGATGTTTGAAGTCTGAGGATTCAGGATTGAAGATTGAGTATTGAGGATAGAAGACTGAGGATTGAGGATTGTCGATTAAGGATTGAGGATGAGGTCTGAGGGTTGAGGATTGAGGTTTGAGGACTGAGGACTGAGGATTGAGAATTAAGAATTGAGTATTGAGGATTGAGGATTGAAGATTGAGGATTGGCTATTGAGGATTGAAGAATGAGGATTGAGGATTGAGGATTGAGGATTGAGGATTGAAGATTGAGTATTGAGCATTGAAGCCTGACGATTGAGGATTGAGGATTGAGGATTGAGGATTGAGGATGGAGGATTGAAGATTGAGTATTGAGGATTGAAGATTGAGGATCGAGGATTGAGGATTGAGGATTGAGGATAGAGGATTGAAGAATGAGGTTTGAGGGTTGAGGATTGAGGATGGAGGATTGAAGATTGAGTATTGAGGATTGAAGATTGAGGATCGAGGATTGAGGATTGAGGATTGAGGATTGAGGATAGAGGATTGAAGAATGAGTTTTGAGGGTTGAGGATTGAGGATTGAGGATTGAAGACTGAGTATTGAGGATTGAAGATTGAGGATTGAGGAGTGAGTATTGAAGATTGAGGATTTGGGACTGAGGATTGAAGATTGGGGTTTGAGGATTGAGGATTGAGGATTGAGGATTGAGGGTTGAGGAATGAAGATTAAGATTGAGGATTGAGGATTGAGGATTGAGGATTGAGGATTGAGGATTGAGGATTGAGGATTGAGGATTGAGGATTGAAGATTGAGGATTGCGTATTGAGGATAGAACATTGAGGATTGAGTATTGAGTATTGAGGATTGAGGATTGAGGATTGAAGATTGAATATTGATGATTGAAGATTGAGGATCGAGGATTGAGGGTTGTGGAATGAGGACGAGGACTGAGGGTTGAGTATTGATGTTTGAGGTCTGAGGATTGAGGATCGAGGATTGAAGATTGAGTATTGAGGATTGAAGATTGACGATTGAGGATTGAGGATTGAGGATTGAGGATTGAGGATTGAGGATTGAGGATTGAAGATTGAGTATTGGGTATTGAAGATTGAGGATTGAGGATTGAGGATTGTGGATTGAGGATTGAAGATTGAGTACTGAGGATTGAAGATTAAGATTGAGGATTGAGGATTGAGGATTGAGGATTGAGGATTGAGGATTGAAGATTGAATATTGAGGATTGAAGATTGAGGATTGAGCATTGAGGATTGAGGATTGAAGATTGAGTATTGAGGATTGAAGATTGAGGATTGAGGATTGAGGATTAAGGATTGAGGATTGAGGATTGAGGATTGCGCATAGAAGATTGAGGATTGGGTATTGCGGATTGAACATTGAGGATTGAGGATTGAGGATTGAGGATTGAGGACTGAAGGTTGAATATTTATGATTGAATATTGAGGATTGACGATTGATGGTTGTGGATTGAGGACGAGGACTGAGGGTTGACTACTGCTGTTTGAGGTCTGAGGATTGAGGATTGAGGATTGAGAATTGAGGATTGAGGATTGAGGATTGAAGACTGAGTGCTGAGGGTTGAGTGATGAGAATTGATGTTTTTTGGATAGAGATTTGAAGATTGCAGATTAAGTATTGAGTATTGAAGACTGTGAATTGATGATATTCTCTTGAGGATTGAGGATTGACAACTGATTGTTGAGGACTGAGGGCTGAAGGTTGAGGAATCAGGATTGAGGATTCAGGATTGTGGATTGAGGATTGAGGATTGAGAATTGAAGATTGAGGATTGAGTATTGGGTGTTGTGGATTGAGGACGAGGACTGAGGGTTGAGTATTGATGTTTGAGGTCTGAGGATTGAGGGTTGAGGATTGAGAATTGAGGATTGAGGATTGAAGATTGAGGATTGGGTATTGAGGATTGAAGAATGAGGATTGAGTACTGAGTATTGAGGATTGAGGATTGAAGATTGAGTATTGAGCATTGAATATTGACGCTTGAGGATTGAGGATTGAGGATTGAGGATTGAGGATTGAGGTTTGAGGATTGAGGATTGAAGATTGAGTACTGAGGATTGAAGATTAAGATTGAGGATTGATGATTGAGGATTGAGGATTGAAGATTGAGGATTGGGGACTGAGTATTGAGGGCTGAGTGATGAGAATTGATGCTTGTGGATTGAGGTCTGAAGATTGCAGATTGAGTATTAAGTATTGAAAACTGTGAATTGAGGATATTCTATTGAGGATTGAGGATTGACAACTGATTGTTGAGGACTTAGTGCTGAAGATTGAGGATTCAGGGTTGAGGATTCAGGATTGAGGTTTGAGGACTGAGGATTGAGGGTTGAGGATTGAGGATTGAGGATTGAGGATTGAAGACTGAGGATTGGGTATTGAAGATTGAACATTCAGGATTGAGTGTTGAGGATAGAGGATTGAGGATTGAGGATTGAAGGTTGAATATTAATGACTGAATATTGAGGATTGAGGATTGAGGGTTGTGGATTGAGGACGAGGACTGAGGGCTGAGTATTGATGTTTGAAGTCTGAGGATTCAGGATTGAAGATTGAGTATTGAGGATAGAAGACTGTGGATTGAGGATTGTCGATTAAGGATTGAGGATGAGGTCTGAGGGTTGAGGATTGAGGTTTGAGGACTGAGGACTGAGGATTGAGAATTAAGAATTGAGTATTGAGGATTGAGGATTGAAGATTGAGGATTGGGTATTGAGGATTGAAGAATGAGGATTGAGGATTGAGGATTGAGGATTGAGGATTGAAGATTGAGTATTGAGCATTGAAGCCTGACGATTGAGGATTGAGGATTGAGGATTGAGGATGGAGGATTGAAGATTGAGTATTGAGGATTGAAGATTGAGGATCGAGGATTGAGGATTGAGGATTGAGGATAGAGGATTGAAGAATGAGGTTTGAGGGTTGAGGATTGAGGATTGAGGATTGAAGACTGAGTATTGAGGATTGAAGATTGAGGATTGAGGAGTGAGTATTGAAGATTGAGGATTTGGGACTGAGGATTGAAGATTGGGGTTTGAGGATTGAAGATTGAGGATTGAGGATTGAGGGTTGAGGAATGAAGATTAAGATTGAGGATTGAGGATTGAGGATTGAGGATTGAGGATTGAGGATTGAGGATTGAGGATTGAGGATTGAGGATTGAAGATTGAGGATTGCGTATTGAGGATAGAACATTGAGGATTGAGTATTGAGTATTGAGGATTGAGGATTGAGGATTGAAGATTGAATATTGATGATTGAAGATTGAGGATCGAGGATTGAGGATTGAGGATTGAGGATTGCGGATAGAAGATTGAGGATTGGGTATTGCGGATTGAACATTGAGGATTGAGGATTGAGGATTGAGGATTGAGGACTGAAGATTGAATATTGATGATTGAATATTGAGGATTGAGGATTGATGGTTGTGGATTGAGGACGAGGACTGAGGGTTGACTACTGCTGTTTGAGGTCTGAGGATTGAGGATTGAGGATTGAGGATTGAGGATTGAGGATTGAGGATTGAGGATTGAGGATTGAGGATTGAAGATTGAGGATTGCGTATTGAGGATAGAACATTGAGGATTGAGTATTGAGTATTGAGGATTGAGGATTGAGGATTGAAGATTGAATATTGATGATTGAAGATTGAGGATCGAGGATTGAGGGTTGTGGAATGAGGACGAGGACTGAGGGTTGAGTATTGATGTTTGAGGTCTGAGGATTGAGGATTGAGGATTGAGGATTGAGGATTGAGGATTGAGGATTGAGGATTGAAGATTGAGGATTGGGTATTGAGGATTGAAGAATGAGGATTGAGGATTGAGGATTGAGGATTGAGGATTGAAGATTCAGTATTGAGGATTGAAGGTTGACGATTGAGGATTGAGGATTGAGGATTGAGGATTGAGGATTGAGGATTGAGGATTGGGTATTGAGGATTGAAGAATGAGGATTGAGGATTGAGGATTGAGGATTGAGGATTGAAGATTGAGTATTGAGCATTGAAGCCTGACGATTGAGTATTGAGGATTGGAGACTGAGAATTGAGGATTGAGGATTGAGGATTGAGGATGAGGGCTGAGGGTTGAGGATTGAGGTTTGAGGACTGAGGACTGAGGATTGAGTATTGAGTATTGAGGATTGAGGATTGAAGATTGAGTATTGAGGATTGAAGATTGACGATTCAGGATTGAGGATTGAGGATTGAGGATTGAGGATTCAGGATTGAGGATTGAAGATTGATTATTGAGGATTGAAGGTAGAGGATTGAGGATTGAGAATTGAGGATTGAGGATTGAAGATTGAGTATTGGGGATTGAAGATTGAGGATTGAGGATTGAGGATTGAGGATTGAGGATTGAAGATTGAGTATTGAGCATTGAAGCCTGACGATTGAGTATTGAGGATTGGAGATTGAGAATTGAGGATTGAGGATTGAGGATTGAGGATGAGGGCTGAGGGTTGAGGATTGAGGTTTGAGGACTGAGGACTGAGGATTGAGTATTGAGTATTGAGGATTGAGGATTGAAGATTGAGTATTGAGGATTGAAGATTGACGATTCAGGATTGAGGATTGAGGATTCAGGATTGAGGATTGAAGATTGAGTATTGAGGATTGAAGGTAGAGGATTGAGGATTGAGAATTGAGGATTGAGGATTGAAGATTGAGTATTGGGGATTGAAGATTGAGGATTGAGGATTGAGGATTGAGGATTGAGGATTGAAGGTTCAGTATTGAGGATTGAAGATTGAGAATTGAGGATTGAGGATTGAGCGTTGAGGACTGAGGATTGAGGATTGACGATTGAAGGTACAGTATTGAGGTTTGAAGATTGAGAATTGAGGATTGAGGATTGAACATTGAGGACTGAGTGTTGAGGGTTGAGTGATGAGGATTGATGTTTGTGGATACAGATTTGAAGATTGCAGATTGAGTATTGAGTATTGAAAACTGTGAATTGAGTATATTCTGTTGAGGATTGAGGATTGACAACTGATTGTTGAGGTCTGAGGGCTGAAGATTGAGGGTTCCGGATTGAGGATTCAGAATTGAAATTTGAGGACTGAGCATTGAGGATTGAAGATTGAGTATTGAGGATTGAAGATTGAGAATTGAGGATTGAGGATTGAGGATTGAGGATGAGGGCTGAGGGTTGATGATTGAGGTTTGAGGACTGAGGACTGAGGATTGAGGATTGAGAATTGAGGATTGAGGATTGAGGGTTGAAGATTGAGGATTGGGTATTGAGGATTGAAGAATGAGGATTGAGGATTGAGGATTGAGGATTGAGGCGTGAATATTGAGTATTGAGGATTGAAGATCGACTATTGAGGATTGCGAATTGAGGATTGCGGGTTGAGGATTGAGGATTGAAGATTGAGTATTGAGGATTGAAGGTTGAGGATTGTGGATTGAGGATTGAGGATTGAGGCTTGAATATTGAGGATTGGGGACTGAGTGTTGAGGGTTGAGTGATGAGAATTGATGTTTGTGGATAGAGATTTGAAGATTGCAGGTTGAGTATTGAGTATTGAAGACTGTGAAATCATGATATTCTATTGAGGATTGAGGATGGACCACTGACTGTGGAGGACTGAGGGCTGAAGATTGAGGATTGAGGATTGAGGATTGAGGATTGAGGATTGAGGATTGAAGATTGAGTATCGAGGATTGAAGATTGAGGATTGAGGATTGAGGAATGAGGATTGAGGATTGAAGATTGAGGTTTGAGGTTTGAGGATTGAGGATTGAGGGTTGAAGATTGAGGATTGGGTATTGAGGATTGAATAATGAGGATTGAGGATTGAGTATTGAGGATTGAGGATTGAAGATTGAGTACTGAGGATTGAAGATTAAGATTGAGGGTTGAGGATTGAGGATTGAGGATTGAGGTTTGAGGATTGAAGATTGAGGATTGCGTATTGAGGATAGAACATTGAGGATTGAAGATTGAGGATTGAGGGTTGAAGATTGAGGATCGAGGATTGAGGATTGAGGATTGAGGATTGAGGATTGAAGAATGAGGATTGAGGATTGAGGATTGAGGATTGAGTATTGAAG
The DNA here is from genome assembly GCF_051401765.1 of Calliopsis andreniformis. Taxonomy (NCBI): domain Eukaryota; kingdom Metazoa; phylum Arthropoda; class Insecta; order Hymenoptera; family Andrenidae; genus Calliopsis; species Calliopsis andreniformis. Next base: position 4,931,536 of record NW_027480449.1, read on the forward strand.
ACTGAGTATTGAGGATTGAAGATTGAGGATTGAGGAGTGAGTACAGAAAATTGAGGATTTGGGACTGAGGATTGAAGATTGGGGTTTGAGGATCGAGGATTGAGGATTGAGGATTGAGGATTGAGGATTGAGGATTGAAGATTGAGGATTGAGGATTGAGGATTGAGGATTGAGGATTGAGGATTGAAGATTGAATATTGATGATTAAACATTGAGGGTTGAGGATTGAGGGTTGTGGATTGAGGACGAGGACTGAGTGTTGAATATTGATGTCTGAGGTCTGACGATTGAGGATTGAGAATTGAGAATTGAGGATTGAGGATTGAAGATTGAGGATTGGGTATTGAGGATTGAAGATTGAGGATTGAGGATTGAGGATTGAGGATTGAGGATTGAGGATTGAGGATTGCGGATAGAAGATTGAGGATTGGGTATTGCGGATTGAACATTGAGGATTGAGGATTGAGGATTGAGGATTGAGGACTGAAGATTGAATATTGATGATTGAATATTGAGGATTGAGGATTGATGGTTGTGGATTGAGGACGAGGACTGAGGGTTGACTACTGCTGTTTGAGGTCTGAGGATTGAGGATTGAGGATTGAGAATTGAGGATTGAGGATTGAGGATTGAAGACTGAGAATTGGGTATTGAGGATTGAAGAATGAGGATTGAGGATTGAGGATTGAGTATTGAGGATTGAAGTCTGAGTGTTGAGGGTTGAGTGATGAGGATTGATGTTTGTGGATAGAGATTTGAAGATTGCAGATTGAGTATTGAGTATTGAAAACTGTGAATTGATGATATTCTCTTGAGGATTGAGGATTGACAACTGATTGTTGAGGACTGAGGGCTGAAGGTTGAGGATTCAGGATTGAGGATTCAGGATTGTGGATTAAGGATTGAGGATTGAGAATTGAAGATTGAGGATTGAGTATTGGGGGTTTTGGATTGAGGACGAGGACTGAGGGTTGAGTATTGATGTTTGAGGTCTGAGGATTGAGGGTTGAGGATTGTGAATTGAGGATTGAGGATTGATGATTGAGGATTGGGTACTGAGGATTGAAGAATGAGCATTGAGTATTGAGTATTGAGGATTGAGTATTGAGGATTGAAGATTGACGATTGAGGATTGAGGATTGAGGATTGAGGATTGAGGATTGAGGATTGAGGATTGAAGATTGAGTATTGGGTATTGAAGATTGAGGATTGAGGATTGAGGATTTTGGATTGAGGATTGAAGATTGAGTACTGAGGATTGAAGATTAAGATTGAGGATTGAGGATTGAGGATTGAGGATTGAGGATTGAGGATTGAAGATTGAGTATTGAGGATTGAAGATTGAGGATTGAGCATTGAGGATTGAGGATTGAAGATTGAGTATTGAGGATTGAAGATTGAGGATTGAGGATTGAGGATTGAGGATTGAGGATTGAGGATTGAGGATTGAGGATTGCGGATAGAAGATTGAGGATTGGGTATTGCGGATTGAACATTGAGGATTGAGGATTGAGGATTGAGGATTGAGGACTGAATATTGAATATTGATGATTGAATATTGAGGATTGAGGATTGGTGGTTGTGGATTGAGGACGAGGACTGAGGGTTGACTACTGCTATTTGAGGTCTGAGGATTGAGGATTGAGGATTGAGGATTGAGGATTGAGGATTGAGGATTGAAGACTGAGAGCTGAGGGTTGAGTGATGAGAATTGATGTTTGTGGATAGAGATTTGAAGATTGCAGATTAAGTATTGAGTATTGAAGACTGTGAATTGATGATATTCTCTTGAGGATTGAGGATTGACAACTGATTGTTGAGGACTGAGGGCTGAAGGTTGAGGATTCAGGATTGAGGATTCAGGATTGTGGATTGAGGATTGAGGATTGAGAATTGAAGATTGAGGATTGAGTATTGGGGGTTGTGGATTGAGGACGAGGACTGAGGGTTGAGTATTGATGTTTGAGGTCTGAGGATTAAGGGTTGGGGATTGAGAATTGAGGATTGAGGATTGAAGATTGTGGATTGGGTATTGAGGATTGAAGAATGAGGATTGAGTACTGAGTATTGAGGATTGAGGATTGAAGATTGAGTATTGAGCATTGAATATTGACGCTTGAGGATTGAGGATTGAGGATTGGGGATTGAGGATTGAGGATTGAGTATTGAAGATTGAGTACTGAGGATTGAAAATTGAGGATTGAGGATTGAGGTTTGAGGATTGAGGATTGAAGATTGAGTACTGAGGATTGAAGATTAAGATTGAGGATTGATGATTGAGGATTGAGGATTGAAGATTGAGGATTGGGGACTGAGTATTGAGGGTTGAGTGATGAGAATTGATGCTTGTGGATTGAGGTCTGAAGATTGCAGATTGAGTATTGAGTATTGAAAACTGTGAATTGAGTATATTCTGTTGAGGATTGAGGATTGACAACTGATTGTTGAGGTCTGAGGGCTGAAGATTGAGGGTTCCGGATTGAGGATTCAGAATTGAAATTTGAGGACTGAGCACTGAGGATTGAAGATTGAGTATTGAGGATTGAAGATTGAGAATTGAGGATTGAGGATTGAGGATTGAGGATGAGGGCTGAGGGTTGATGATTGAGGTTTGAGGACTGAGGACTGAGGATTGAGGATTGAGAATTGAGGATTGAGGATTGAGGGTTGAAGATTGAGGATTGGGTATTGAGGATTGAAGAATGAGGATTGAGGATTGAGGATTGAGGATTGAGGAGTGAATATTGAGTATTGAGGATTGAAGATCGACTATTGAGGATTGCGAATTGAGGATTGCGGGTTGAGGATTGAGGATTGAAGATTGAGTATTGAGGATTGAAGGTTGAGGATTGTGGATTGAGGATTGAGGATTGAGGCTTGAATATTGAGGATTGGGGACTGAGTGTTGAGGGTTGAGTGATGAGAATTGATGTTTGTGGATAGAGATTTGAAGATTGCAGGTTGAGTATTGTGTATTGAAAACTGTGAAATCATGATATTCTATTGAGGATTGAGGAAGGACCACTGACTGTGGAGGACTGAGGGCTGAAGTTTGAGGATTCAGGATTGGGGATTGAGGATTGAGGTTTGAGGACTGAGGATTGAGGATTGAGGATTGAGGATTGAGGATTGAGGATTGAGGATTGAAGACTGAGGATCGGGTATTGAGGATTGAACATTGATGATTGAGGATTGAGGATTGAGGATTGAGGATTGAGGATTGAGGATTGAAGATTAAGATTGAGGATTGAGGATTGAGGATTGCGAATTGAGGATTGCGGTTTGAGGATTGAGGTTTGAAGATTGAGTATTGAGGATTGAAGGTTGAGGATTGTGGATTGAGGATTGAGGATTGAGGCTTGAATATTGAGGATTGGGGACTGAGTGTTGAGGGTTGAGTGATGAGAATTGATGTTTGTGGATAGAGATTTGAAGATTGCAGGTTGAGTATTGAGTATTGAAAACTGTGAAATCATGATATTCTATTGAGGATTGAGGATGGACCACTGACTGTGGAGGACTGTGTGCTGAAGATTGAGGATTGAGGATTGAGGATTGAGGATTGAGGATTGAGGATTGAAGATTGAGTATCGAGGATTGAAGATTGAGGATTGAGGATTGAGGATTGAGGATTGAGGATTGAAGATTGAGGTTTGAGGATTGAGGATTGAGGATTGAGGGTTGAAGATTGAGGATTGGGTATTGAGGATTGAATAATGAGGATTGAGGATTGAGTATTGAGGATTGAGGATTGAAGATTGAGTACTGAGGATTGAAGATTAAGATTGAGGGTTGAGGATTGAGGATTGAGGATTGAGGTATGAGGATTGAAGATTGAGGATTGCGTATTGAGGATAGAACATTGAGGATTGAAGATTGAGGATTGAGGGTTGAAGATTGAGGTGCGAGGATTGAGGATTGAGGATTGAGGATTGAGGATTGAAGAATGAGGATTGAGGATTGAAGATTGAGGATTGAGTATTGAAGACTGAGTATTGAGGATTGAAGATTGAGGATTGAGGAGTGAGTACAGAAAATTGAGGATTTGGGACTGAGGATTGAAGATTGGGGTTTGAGGATCGAGGATTGAGGATTGAGGATTGAGGATTGAGCATTGAGGATTGAAGATTGAGGATTGAGGATTGAGGATTGAGGATTGAGGATTGAGGATTGAAGATTGAATATTGATGATTAAACATTGAGGGTTGAGGATTGAGGGTTGTGGATTGAGGACGAGGACTGAGTGTTGAATATTGATGTCTGAGGTCTGAGGATTGAGGATTGAGAATTGAGAATTGAGGATTGAGGATTGAAGATTGAGGATTGGGTATTGAGGATTGACGAATGAGGATTGAGGATTGAGGATTGAGGATTGAGGATTCAGGATTGAGGATTGAAGATTGAGTATTGAAGATTGACGGTAGAGGATTGAGGATTGAGGATTGAGGATTGAGGATTGAAGATTGAGTATTGGGGATTGAAGATTGAGGATTGAGGATTGAGGATTGAGGATTGAGGATTGAAGATTGAGTACTGACGATTGAAGATTAAGATTGAGGATTGAGGATTGAGGACTGAGTGTTGAGGGTTGAGTGATGAGAATTGATGTTTGTGGATAGAGATTTGAAGATTGCAGGTTGAGTATTGAGTATTGAAAACTGTGAAATCATGATATTCTATTGAGGATTGAGGATGGACCACTGACTGTGGAGGACTGTGTGCTGAAGATTGAGGATTGAGGATTGAGGATTCAGGATTGAGGATTGAGGATTGAAGATTGAGTATCGAGGATTGAAGATTGAGGATTGAGGATTGAGGATTGAGGATTGAGGATTGAAGATTGAGGTTTGAGGATTGAGGATTGAGGATTGAGGGTTGAAGATTGAGGATTGGGTATTGAGGATTGAATAATGAGGATTGAGGATTGAGTATTGAGGATTGAGGATTGAAGATTGAGTACTGAGGATTGAAGATTAAGATTGAGGGTTGAGGATTGAGGATTGAGGATTGAGGTATGAGGATTGAAGATTGAGGTTTGCGTATTGAGGATAGAACATTGAGGATTGAAGATTGAGGATTGAGGGTTGAAGATTGAGGATCGAGGATTGAGGATTGAGGATTGAGGATTGAGGATTGAAGAATGAGGATTGAGGATTGAAGATTGAGGATTGAGTATTGAAGACTGAGTATTGAGGATTGAAGATTGAGGATTGAGGAGTGAGTACAGAAAATTGAGGATTTGGGACTGAGGATTGAAGATTGGGGTTTGAGGATCGAGGATTGAGGATTGAGGATTGAGGATTGAGCATTGAGGTTTGAAGATTGAGGATTGAGGATTGAGGATTGAGGATTGAGGATTGAGGATTGAAGATTGAATATTGATGATTAAACATTGAGGGTTGAGGATTGAGGGTTGTGGATTGAGGACGAGGACTGAGTGTTGAATATTGATGTCTGAGGTCTGAGGATTGAGGATTGGGAATTGAGAATTGAGGATTGAGGATTGAAGATTGAGGATTGGGTATTGAGGATTGACGAATGAGGATTGAGGATTGAGGATTGAGGATTGAGGATTCAGGATTGAGGATTGAAGATTGAGTATTGAGGATTGACGGTAGAGGATTGAGGATTGAGAATTGAGGATTGAGGATTGAAGATTGAGTATTGGGGATTGAAGATTGAGGATTGAGGATTGAGGATTGAGGATTGAGGATTGAGGATTGAAGATTGAGTATTGAGGATTGAAGATTGACGATTGAGGATTGAGGATTGAGGATTGAGGATTGAGGATTGAGGATTGAGGATTGAAGATTGAGTATTGGGTATTGAAGGTTGAGGATTGAGGATTGAGGATTGTGGATTGAGGATTGAAGATTGAGTACTGAGGATTGAATATTAAGATTGAGGATTGAGGATTGAGGATTGAGGATTGAGGATTGAAGATTGAATATTGAGGATTGAAGGTTGAGGATTGAGCATTGAGGATTGAGGATTGAAGATTGAGTATTGAGGATTGAAGATTGAGGATTGAGGATTGAGGATTAAGGATTGAGGATTGAGTATTGAGGATTGAGGATTGAAGATTGAGTATTGAGGATTGAAGATTGACGATTGAGGATTGAGGGTTGAGGATTGAGGATTGAGGATTGAGGATTGAGGATTGAAGATTGAGTATTGGGTATTGAAGATTGAGGATTGAGGATTGAGGATTGTGGATTGAGGATTGAAGATTGAGTACTGAGGATTGAATATTAAGATTGAGGATTGAGGATTGAGGATTGAGGATTGAGGATTGAGGATTGAAGATTGAATATTGAGAATTGAAGATTGAGGATTGAGCATTGAGGATTGAGGATTGAAGATTGAGTATTGAGGATTGAAGATTGAGGATTGAGGATTGAGGATTAAGGATTGAGGATTGAGGATTGAGGATTGCGCATAGAAGATTGAGGATTGGGTATTGCGGATTGAACATTGAGGATTGAGGATTGAGGATTGAGGATTGAGGACTGAAGATTGAATATTTATGATTGAATATTGAGGATTGACGATTGATGGTTGTGGATTGAGGACGAGGACTGAGGGTTGACTACTGCTGTTTGAGGTCTGAGGATTGAGGATTGAGGATTGAGAATTGAGGATTGAGGATTGAGGATTGAAGACTGAGTGCTGAGGGTTGAGTGATGAGAATTGATGTTTGTGGATAGAGATTTGAAGATTGCAGATTAAGTATTGAGTATTGAAGACTGTGAATTGATGATATTCTCTTGAGGATTGAGGATTGACAACTGATTGTTGAGGACTGAGGGCTGAAGGTTGAGGAATCAGGATTGAGGATTCAGGATTGTGGATTGAGGATTGAGGATTGAGAATTGAAGATTGAGGATTGAGTATTGGGGGTTGTGGATTGAGGACGAGGACTGAGGGTTGAGTATTGATGTTTGAGGTCTGAGGATTGAGGGTTGAGGATTGAGAATTGAGGATTGAGGATTGAAGATTGAGGATTGGGTATTGAGGATTGAAGAATGAGGATTGAGTACTGAGTATTGAGGATTGAGGATTGAAGATTGAGTATTGAGCATTGAATATTGACGCTTGAGGATTGAGGATTGAGGATTGAGGATTGAGGATTGAGGATTGAGGATTGAAGATTGAGTACTGAGGATTGAAAATTGAGGATTGAGGATTGAGGGTTGAGGATTGAGGATTGAAGATTGAGTACTGAGGATTGAAGATTAAGATTGAGGATTGATGATTGAGGATTGAGGATTGAAGATTGAGGATTGGGGACTGAGTATTGAGGGTTGAGTGATGAGAATTGATGCTTGTGGATTGAGGTCTGAAGATTGCAGATTGAGTATTAAGTATTGAAAACTGTGAATTGAGGATATTCTATTGAGGATTGAGGATTGACAACTGATTGTTGAGGACTTAGGGCTGAAGATTGAGGATTCAGGGTTGAGGATTCAGGATTGAGGTTTGAGGACTGAGGATTGAGGGTTGAGGATTGAGGATTGAGGATTGAGGATTGAAGACTGAGGATTGGGTATTGAAGATTGAAGATTCAGGATTGAGTGTTGAGGATAGAGGATTGAGGATTGAGGATTGAAGGTTGAATATTAATGACTGAATATTGAGGATTGAGGATTGAGGGTTGTGGATTGAGGACGAGGACTGAGGGCTGAGTATTGATGTTTGAAGTCTGAGGATTCAGGATTGAAGATTGAGTATTGAGGATAGAAGACTGAGGATTGAGGATTGTCGATTAAGGATTGAGGATGAGGTCTGAGGGTTGAGGATTGAGGTTTGAGGACTGAGGACTGAGGATTGAGAATTAAGAATTGAGTATTGAGGATTGAGGATTGAAGATTGAGGATTGGGTATTGAGGATTGAAGAATGAGGATTGAGGATTGAGGATTGAGGATTGAGGATTGAAGATTGAGTATTGAGCATTGAAGCCTGACGATTGAGGATTGAGGATTGAGGATTGAGGATTGAGGATGGAGGATTGAAGATTGAGTATTGAGGATTGAAGATTGAGGATCGAGGATTGAGGATTGAGGATTGAGGATAGAGGATTGAAGAATGAGGTTTGAGGGTTGAGGATTGAGGATTGAGGATTGAAGACTGAGTATTGAGGATTGAAGATTGAGGATTGAGGAGTGAGTATTGAAGATTGAGGATTTGGGACTGAGGATTGAAGATTGGGGTTTGAGGATTGAAGATTGAGGATTGAGGATTGAGGGTTGAGGAATGAAGATTAAGATTGAGGATTGAGGATTGAGGATTGAGGATTGAGGATTGAGGATTGTGGATTGAGGATTGAGGATTGAAGATTGAGGATTGCGTATTGAGGATAGAACATTGAGGATTGAGTATTGAGTATTGAGGATTGAGGATTGAGGATTGAAGATTGAATATTGATGATTGAAGATTGAGGATCGAGGATTGAGGATTGAGGATTGAGGATTGCGGATAGAAGATTGAGGATTGGGTATTGCGGATTGAACATTGAGGATTGAGGATTGAGGATTGAGGATTGAGGACTGAAGATTGAATATTGATGATTGAATATTGAGGATTGAGGATTGATGGTTGTGGATTGAGGACGAGGACTGAGGGTTGACTACTGCTGTTTGAGGTCTGAGGATTGAGGATTGAGGATTGAGGATTGAGGATTGAGGATTGAGGATTGAGGATTGAGGATTGAGGATTGAAGATTGAGGATTGCGTATTGAGGATAGAACATTGAGGATTGAGTATTGAGTATTGAGGATTGAGGATTGAGGATTGAAGATTGAATATTGATGATTGATGATTGAGGATCGAGGATTGAGGGTTGTGGAATGAGGACGAGGACTGAGGGTTGAGTATTGATGTTTGAGGTCTGAGGATTGAGGAATGAGGATTGAGGATTGAGGATTGAGGATTGAGGATTGAAGATTGAGGATTGGGTATTGAGGATTGAAGAATGAGGATTGAGGATTGAGGATTGAGGATTGAGGATTGAAGATTCAGTATTGAGGATTGAAGGTTGACGATTGAGGATTGAGGATTGAGGATTGAGGATTGAGGATTGAGGATTGAGGATTGGGTATTGAGGATTGAAGAATGAGGATTGAGGATTGAGGATTGAGGATTGAGGATTGAAGATTGAGTATTGAGCATTGAAGCCTGACGATTGAGTATTGAGGATTGGAGACTGAGAATTGAGGATTGAGGATTGAGGATTGAGGATGAGGGCTGAGGGTTGAGGATTGAGGTTTGAGGACTGAGGACTGAGGATTGAGTATTGAGTATTGAGGATTGAGGATTGAAGATTGAGTATTGAGGATTGAAGATTGACGATTCAGGATTGAGGATTGAGGATTGAGGATTGAGGATTCAGGATTGAGGATTGAAGATTGATTATTGAGGATTGAAGGTAGAGGATTGAGGATTGAGAATTGAGGATTGAGGATTGAAGATTGAGTATTGGGGATTGAAGATTGAGGATTGAGGTTTGAGGATTGAGGATTGAGGATTGAAGATTGAGTATTGAGCATTGAAGCCTGACGATTGAGTATTGAGGATTGGAGATTGAGAATTGAGGATTGAGGATTGAGGATTGAGGATGAGGGCTGAGGGTTGAGGATTGAGGTTTGAGGACTGAGGACTGAGGATTGAGTATTGAGTATTGAGGATTGAGGATTGAAGATTGAGTATTGAGGATTGAAGATTGACGATTCAGGATTGAGGATTGAGGATTGAGGATTGAGGATTCAGGATTGAGGATTGAAGATTGAGTATTGAGGATTGAAGGTAGAGGATTGAGGATTGAGAATTGAGGATTGAGGATTGAAGATTGAGTATTGGGGATTGAAGATTGAGGATTGAGGATTGAGGATTGAGGATTGAGGATTGAAGGTTCAGTATTGAGGATTGAAGATTGAGAATTGAGGATTGAGGATTGAGCGTTGAGGACTGAGGATTGAGGATTGACGATTGAAGGTACAGTATTGAGGTTTGAAGATTGAGAATTGAGGATTGAGGATTGAACATTGAGGACTGAGTGTTGAGGGTTGAGTGATGAGAATTGATGTTTGTGGATACAGATTTGAAGATTGCAGATTGAGTATTGAGTATTGAAAACTGTGAATTGAGTATATTCTGTTGAGGATTGAGGATTGACAACTGATTGTTGAGGTCTGAGGGCTGAAGATTGAGGGTTCCGGATTGAGGATTCAGAATTGAAATTTGAGGACTGAGCATTGAGGATTGAAGATTGAGTATTGAGGATTGAAGATTGAGAATTGAGGATTGAGGATTGAGGATTGAGGATGAGGGCTGAGGGTTGATGATTGAGGTTTGAGGACTGAGGACTGAGGATTGAGGATTGAGAATTGAGGATTGAGGATTGAGGGTTGAAGATTGAGGATTGGGTATTGAGGATTGAAGAATGAGGATTGAGGATTGAGGATTGAGGATTGAGGCGTGAATATTGAGTATTGAGGATTGAAGATCGACTATTGAGGATTGCGAATTGAGGATTGCGGGTTGAGGATTGAGGATTGAAGATTGAGTATTGAGGATTGAAGGTTGAGGATTGTGGATTGAGGATTGAGGATTGAGGCTTGAATATTGAGGATTGGGGACTGAGTGTTGAGGGTTGAGTGATGAGAATTGATGTTTGTGGATAGAGATTTGAAGATTGCAGGTTGAGTATTGAGTATTGAAGACTGTGAAATCATGATATTCTATTGAGGATTGAGGATGGACCACTGACTGTGGAGGACTGAGGGCTGAAGATTGAGGATTGAGGATTGAGGATTGAGGATTGAGGATTGAGGATTGAAGATTGAGTATCGAGGATTGAAGATTGAGGATTGAGGATTGAGGAATGAGGATTGAGGATTGAAGATTGAGGTTTGAGGATTGAGGATTGAGGATTGAGGGTTGAAGATTGAGGATTGGGTATTGAGGATTGAATAATGAGGATTGAGGATTGAGTATTGATGATTGAGGATTGAAGATTGAGTACTGAGGATTGAAGATTAAGATTGAGGGTTGAGGATTGAGGATTGAGGATTGAGGTTTGAGGATTGAAGATTGAGGATTGCGTATTGAGGATAGAACATTGAGGATTGAAGATTGAGGATTGAGGGTTGAAGATTGAGGATCGAGGATTGAGGATTGAGGATTGAGGATTGAGGATTGAAGAATGAGGATTGAGGATTGAGGATTGAGGATTGAGTATTGAAGACTGAGTATTGAGGATTGAAGATTGAGGATTGAGGAGTGAGTACAGAAAATTGAGGATTTGGGACTGAGGATTGAAGATTGGGGTTTGAGGATCGAGGATTGAGGATTGAGGATTGAGGATTGAGGATTGAGGATTGAAGATTGAGGATTGAGGATTGAGGATTGAGGATTGAGGATTGAGGATTGAAGATTGAATATTGATGATTAAACATTGAGGGTTGAGGATTGAGGGTTGTGGATTGAGGACGAGGACTGAGTGTTGAATATTGATGTCTGAGGTCTGACGATTGAGGATTGAGAATTGAGAATTGAGGATTGAGGATTGAAGATTGAGGATTGGGTATTGAGGATTGAAGATTGAGGATTGAGGATTGAGGATTGAGGATTGAGGATTGAGGATTGAGGATTGCGGATAGAAGATTGAGGATTGGGTATTGCGGATTGAACATTGAGGATTGAGGATTGAGGATTGAGGATTGAGGACTGAAGATTGAATATTGATGATTGAATATTGAGGATTGAGGATTGATGGTTGTGGATTGAGGACGAGGACTGAGGGTTGACTACTGCTGTTTGAGGTCTGAGGATTGAGGATTGAGGATTGAGAATTGAGGATTGAGGATTGAGGATTGAAGACTGAGAATTGGGTATTGAGGATTGAAGAATGAGGATTGAGGATTGAGGATTGAGTATTGAGGATTGAAGTCTGAGTGTTGAGGGTTGAGTGATGAGGATTGATGTTTGTGGATAGAGATTTGAAGATTGCAGATTGAGTATTGAGTATTGAAAACTGTGAATTGATGATATTCTCTTGAGGATTGAGGATTGACAACTGATTGTTGAGGACTGAGGGCTGAAGGTTGAGGATTCAGGATTGAGGATTCAGGATTGTGGATTAAGGATTGAGGATTGAGAATTGAAGATTGAGGATTGAGTATTGGGGGTTTTGGATTGAGGACGAGGACTGAGGGTTGAGTATTGATGTTTGAGGTCTGAGGATTGAGGGTTGAGGATTGTGAATTGAGGATTGAGGATTGAAGATTGAGGATTGGGTACTGAGGATTGAAGAATGAGCATTGAGTATTGAGTATTGAGGATTGAGGATTGAGGATTGAGGATTGAAGATTGAGGATTAGGTATTGAGAATTGAAGAATGAGGATTGAGTATTGAGTATTGAGGATTGAGGATTGAAGATTGAGTATTGAGGATTGAAGATTGACGATTGAGGATTGAGGATTGAGGATTGAGGATTGAGGATTGAGGATTGAGGATTGAAGATTGAGAATTGGGTATTGAAGATTGAGGATTGAGGATTGAGGATTTTGGATTGAGGATTGAAGATTGAGTACTGAGGATTGAAGATTAAGATTGAGGATTGAGGATTGAGGATTGAGGATTGAGGATTGAGGATTGAAGATTGAGTATTGAGGATTGAAGATTGAGGATTGAGCATTGAGGATTGAGGATTGAAGATTGAGTATTGAGGATTGAAGATTGAGGATTGAGGATTGAGGATTGAGGATTGAGGATTGAGGATTGAGGATTGAGGATTGCGGATAGAAGATTGAGGATTGGGTATTGCGGATTGAACATTGAGGATTGAGGATTGAGGATTGAGGATTGAGGACTGAATATTGAATATTGATGATTGAATATTGAGGATTGAGGATTGGTGGTTGTGGATTGAGGACGAGGACTGAGGGTTGACTACTGCTGTTTGAGGTCTGAGGATTGAGGATTGAGGATTGAGGATTGAGGATTGAGGATTGAGGATTGAAGACTGAGAGCTGAGGGTTGAGTGATGAGAATTGATGTTTGTGGATAGAGATTTGAAGATTGCAGATTAAGTATTGAGTATTGAAGACTGTGAATTGATGATATTCTCTTGAGGATTGAGGATTGACAACTGATTGTTGAGGACTGAGGGCTGAAGGTTGAGGATTCAGGATTGAGGATTCAGGATTGTGGATTGAGGATTGAGGATTGAGAATTGAAGATTGAGGATTGAGTATTGGGGGTTGTGGATTGAGGACGAGGACTGAGGGTTGAGTATTGATGTTTGAGGTCTGAGGATTAAGGGTTGGGGATTGAGAATTGAGGATTGAGGATTGAAGATTGAGGATTGGGTATTGAGGATTGAAGAATGAGGATTGAGTACTGAGTATTGAGGATTGAGGATTGAAGATTGAGTATTGAGCATTGAATATTGGCGCTTGAGGATTGAGGATTGAGGATTGGAGATTGAGGATTGAGGATTGAGTATTGAAGATTGAGTACTGAGGATTGAAAATTGAGGATTGAGGATTGAGGTTTGAGGATTGAGGATTGAAGATTGAGTACTGAGGATTGAAGATTAAGATTGAGGATTGATGATTGAGGATTGAGGATTGAAGATTGAGGATTGGGGACTGAGTATTGAGGGTTGAGTGATGAGAATTGATGCTTGTGGATTGAGGTCTGAAGATTGCAGATTGAGTATTGAGTATTGAAAACTGTGAATTGAGTATACTCTGTTGAGGATTGAGGATTGACAACTGATTGTTGAGGTCTGAGGGCTGAAGATTGAGGGTTCCGGATTGAGGATTCAGAATTGAAATTTGAGGACTGAGCACTGAGGATTGAAGATTGAGTATTGAGGATTGAAGATTGAGAATTGAGGATTGAGGATTGAGGATTGAGGATGAGGGCTGAGGGTTGATGATTGAGGTTTGAGGACTGAGGACTGAGGATTGAGGATTGAGAATTGAGGATTGAGGATTGAGGGTTGAAGATTGAGGATTGGGTATTGAGGATTGAAGAATGAGGATTGAGGATTGAGGATTGAGGATTGAGGAGTGAATATTGAGTATTGAGGATTGAAGATCGACTATTGAGGATTGCGAATTGAGGATTGCGGGTTGAGGATTGAGGATTGAAGATTGAGTATTGAGGATTGAAGGTTGAGGATTGTGGATTGAGGATTGAGGATTGAGGCTTGAATATTGAGGATTGGGGACTGAGTGTTGAGGGTTGAGTGATGAGAATTGATGTTTGTGGATAGAGATTTGAAGATTGCAGGTTGAGTATTGTGTATTGAAAACTGTGAAATCACGATATTCTATTGAGGATTGAGGAAGGACCACTGACTGTGGAGGACTGAGGGCTGAAGTTTGAGGATTCAGGATTGGGGATTGAGGATTGAGGTTTGAGGACTGAGGATTGAGGATTGAGGATTGAGGATTGAGGATTGAGGATTGAGGATTGAAGACTGAGGATCGGGTATTGAGGATTGAACATTGATGATTGAGGATTGAGGATTGAGGATTGAGGATTGAGGATTGAGGATTGAAGATTAAGATTGAGGATTGAGGATTGAGGATTGCGAATTGAGGATTGCGGGTTGAGGATTGAGGATTGAAGATTGAGTATTGAGGATTGAAGGTTGAGGATTGTGGATTGAGGATTGAGGATTGAGGCTTGAATATTGAGGATTGGGGACTGAGTGTTGAGGGTTGAGTGATGAGAATTGATGTTTGTGGATAGAGATTTGAAGATTGCAGGTTGAGTATTGAGTATTGAAAACTGTGAAATCATGATATTCTATTGAGGATTGAGGATGGACCACTGACTGTGGAGGACTGTGTGCTGAAGATTGAGGATTGAGGATTGAGGATTGAGGATTGAGGATTGAGGATTGAGGATTGAGGATTGAGGATTGAAGATTGAGTATCGAGGATTGAAGATTGAGGATTGAGGATTGAGGATTGAGGATTGAGGATTGAAGATTGAGGTTTGAGGATTGAGGATTGAGGATTGAGGGTTGAAGATTGAGGATTGGGTATTGAGGATTGAATAATGAGGATTGAGGATTGAGTATTGAGGATTGAGGATTGAAGATTGAGTACTGAGGATTGAAGATTAAGATTGAGGGTTGAGGATTGAGGATTGAGGATTGAGGTATGAGGATTGAAGATTGAGGATTGCGTATTGAGGATAGAACATTGAGGATTGAAGATTGAGGATTGAGGGTTGAAGATTGAGGAGCGAGGATTGAGGATTGAGGATTGAGGATTGAGGATTGAAGAATGAGGATTGAGGATTGAAGATTGAGGATTGAGTATTGAAGACTGAGTATTGAGGATTGAAGATTGAGGATTGAGGAGTGAGTACAGAAAATTGAGGATTTGGGACTGAGGATTGAAGATTGGGGTTTGAGGATCGAGGATTGAGGATTGAGGATTGAGGATTGAGCATTGAGGATTGAAGATTGAGGATTGAGGATTGAGGATTGAGGATTGAGGATTGAGGATTGAAGATTGAATATTGATGATTAAACATTGAGGGTTGAGGATTGAGGGTTGTGGATTGAGGACGAGGACTGAGTGTTGAATATTGATGTCTGAGGTCTGAGGATTGAGGATTGAGAATTGAGAATTGAGGATTGAGGATTGAAGATTGAGGATTGGGTATTGAGGATTGACGAATGAGGATTGAGGATTGAGGATTGAGGATTGAGGATTCAGGATTGAGGATTGAAGATTGAGTATTGAAGATTGACGGTAGAGGATTGAGGATTGAGGATTGAGGATTGAGGATTGAAGATTGAGTATTGGGGATTGAAGATTGAGGATTGAGGATTGAGGATTGAGGATTGAGGATTGAAGATTGAGTACTGACGATTGAAGATTAAGATTGAGGATTGAGGATTGAGGACTGAGTGTTGAGGGTTGAGTGATGAGAATTGATGTTTGTGGATAGAGATTTGAAGATTGCAGGTTGAGTATTGAGTATTGAAAACTGTGAAATCATGATATTCTATTGAGGATTGAGGATGGACCACTGACTGTGGAGGACTGTGTGCTGAAGATTGAGGATTGAGGATTGAGGATTCAGGATTGAGGATTGAGGATTGAAGATTGAGTATCGAGGATTGAAGATTGAGGATTGAGGATTGAGGATTGAGGATTGAGGATTGAAGATTGAGGTTTGAGGATTGAGGATTGAGGATTGAGGGTTGAAGATTGAGGATTGGGTATTGAGGATTGAATAATGAGGATTGAGTATTGAGGATTGAGGATTGAAGATTGAGTACTGAGGATTGAAGATTAAGATTGAGGGTTGAGGATTGAGGATTGAGGATTGAGGTATGAGGATTGAAGATTGAGGTTTGCGTATTGAGGATAGAACATTGAGGATTGAAGATTGAGGATTGAGGGTTGAAGATTGAGGATCGAGGATTGAGGATTGAGGATTGAGGATTGAGGATTGAAGAATGAGGATTGAGGATTGAAGATTGAGGATTGAGTATTGAAGACTGAGTATTGAGGATTGAAGATTGAGGATTGAGGAGTGAGTACAGAAAATTGAGGATTTGGGACTGAGGATTGAAGATTGGGGTTTGAGGATCGAGGATTGAGGATTGAGGATTGAGGATTGAGCATTGAGGATTGAAGATCGAGGATTGAGGATTGAGGATTGAGGATTGAGGATTGAGGATTGAAGATTGAATATTGATGATTAAACATTGAGGGTTGAGGATTGAGGGTTGTGGATTGAGGACGAGGACTGAGTGTTGAATATTGATGTCTGAGGTCTGAGGATTGAGGATTGGGAATTGAGAATTGAGGATTGAGGATTGAAGATTGAGGATTGGGTATTGAGGATTGACGAATGAGGATTGAGGATTGAGGATTGAGGATTGAGGATTCAGGATTGAGGATTGAAGATTGAGTATTGAAGATTGACGGTAGAGGATTGAGGATTGAGGATTGAAGATTGAGTATTGGGGATTGAAGATTGAGGATTGAGGATTGAGGATTGAGGATTGAGGATTGAAGATTGAGTACTGAGGATTGAAGATTAAGATTGAGGATTGAGGATTGAGGACTGAGGACTGAGGATTGAGGATTGAAGGTTCAGTATTGAGGATTGAAGATTGAGAATTGAGGATTGAGGATGGAGGATTGAGGATGAGGGCTGAGGGTTGAGGATTGAGGTAGAGGACTGAGGACTGAGGATTGAGGATTGAGAATTGAGGATTGAGGATTGAGGGTTGAAGATTGAGGATTGGGTATTGAGGATTAAAGAATGAGGATTGAGGATTGAGGATTGAGGATTGAGGATTGAGGATTGAAGATTGAGTATTGAGGACTGAAGGTTGACGATCGAGGATTGAGGATAGATCATTGAGGATTGAAGATTGAGGATTGAGGGTTGAAGATTGAGGATCGAGGATTGAGGATTGAGGATTGAGGATTGAGGATTGAAGAATGAGGATTGAGGATTGAAGATTGAGGATTGAGTATTGAAGACTGAGTATTGAGGATTGAAGATTGAGGATTGAGGAGTGAGTACAGAAAATTGAGGATTTGGGACTGAGGATTGAAGATTGGGGTTTGAGGATCGAGGATTGAGGATTGAGGATTGAGGATTGAGCATTGAGGATTGAAGATTGAGGATTGAGGATTGAGGATTGAGGATTGAGGATTGAGGATTGAAGATTGAATATTGATGATTAAACATTGAGGGTTGAGGATTGAGGGTTGTGGATTGAGGACGAGGACTGAGTGTTGAATATTGATGTCTGAGGTCTGAGGATTGAGGATTGAGAATTGAGAATTGAGGATTGAGGATTGAAGATTGAGGATTGGGTATTGAGGATTGACGAATGAGGATTGAGGATTGAGGATTGAGGATTGAGGATTCAGGATTGAGGATTGAAGATTGAGTATTGAGGATTGACGGTAGAGGATTGAGGATTGAGAATTGAGGATTGAGGATTGAAGATTGAGTATTGGGGATTGAAGATTGAGGATTGAGGATTGAGGATTGAGGATTGAGGATTGAAGATTGAGTACTGAGGATTGAAGATTAAGATTGAGGATTGAGGATTGAGGACTGAGGATTGAGGATTGACGATTGAAGGTACAGTATTGAGGTTTGAAGATTGAGAATTGAGGATTGAGGATTGAACATTGAGGACTGAGTGTTGAGGGTTGAGTGATGAGAATTGAGGTTTGTGAATAGAGATTTGAAGATTGCAGATTGAGTATTGAGTATTGAAAACTGTGAATTGAGTATATTATATTGAGGATTGAGGATTGACAACTGATAGTTGATGTCTGAGGGCTGAAGATTGAGGATTCCGTATTGAGGATTCAGAATTGAAATTTGAGGACTGAGCATTGAGGATTGAAGATTGAGTATTGAGGACTGAAGGTTGACGATCGAGGATTGAGGATAGAACATTGAGGATTGAAGATTGAGGATTGAGGGTTGAAGATTGAGGATCGAGGATTGAGGATTGAGGATTGAGGATTGAGGATTGAGGATTGAGGATTGAGGATTGAGGATTGAAGATTGAGTATTGAGGATTGAAGATTGAGGATTGAGGATTGAGGATTGAGGATTGAGGATTGAAGATTGAGTACTGAGGATTGAAGATTAAGATTGAGGATTGAGGATTGAGGACTGAGGATTGAGGATTGAGGATTGAAGGTTCAGTATTGAGGATTGAAGATTGAGAATTGAGGATTGAGGATTGAGCGTTGAGGACTGAGTGTTGAGGGTTGAGTGATGAGAATTGATGATTGTGGATAGAGATTTGAAGATTGCAGATTGAGTATTGAGTATTGAAAGCTGTGAATTGAGTATATTCTATTGAGGATTGAGGATTGACAACTGATTGTTGAGGACTGAGGGCTGAAGATTGAGGATTCCGTATTGAGGATTCAGAATTGAAATTTGAGGACCGAGCATTGAGGATTGAAGATTGAGTATTGAGGATTGAAGATTGAGAATTGAGGATTGAGGATTGAGGATTGAGGATGAGGGCTGAGGGTTGAGGATTGAGGTTTGAGGACTGAGGACTGAGGATTGAGTATTGAGAATTGAGTATTGAGGATTGAGGATTGAAGATTGAGTATTGAGGATTGAAGATTGACGATTGAGGATTGAGGATTGAGGATTGAGGATTGAGGATTGAGGATTGAAGATTGAGTATTGAGGATTGAAGGTAGAGGATTGAGGATTGAGAATTGAGGATTGAGGCTTGATGATTGAGTACTGAGGATTGAAGATTAACATTGGGAATTGAGGATTGAGGATTGAGGATTGAGGATTGAGGATTGAAGATTGAGTATTGAGGATTGAAGATTGAGGATTGAGGATTGAGGATTGAGGATTGAGGATTGAAGATTGAGTACTGAGGATTGAAGATTAAGATTGAGGATTGAGGATTGAGGACTGAGGATTGAGGATTGAGGATTGAAGGTTCAGTATTGAGGATTGAAGATTGAGAATTGAGGATTGAGGATTGAGCGTTGAGGACTGAGTGTTGAGGGTTGAGTGATGAGAATTGATGATTGTGGATAGAGATTTGAAGATTGCAGATTGAGTATTGAGTATTGAAAGCTGTGAATTGAGTATATTCTATTGAGGATTGAGGATTGACAACTGATTGTTGAGGACTGAGGGCTGAAGATTGAGGATTCCGTATTGAGGATTCAGAATTGAAATTTGAGGACCGAGCATTGAGGATTGAAGATTGAGTATTGAGGATTGAAGATTGAGAACTGAGGATTGAGGATTGAGGATTGAGGACTGAGGACTGAGGATTGAGGATTGAAGGTTCAGTATTGAGGATTGAAGATTGAGAATTGAGGATTGAGGATGGAGGATTGAGGATGAGGGCTGAGGGTTGAGGATTGAGGTAGAGGACTGAGGACTGAGGATTGAGGATTGAGAATTGAGGATTGAGGATTGAGGGTTGAAGATTGAGGATTGGGTATTGAGGATTGAGGATTGAGGATTGAGGATTGAGGATTGAGGATTGAAGATTGAGTATTGAGGACTGAAGGTTGACGATCGAGGATTGAGGATAGAACATTGAGGATTGAAGATTGAGGATTGAGGGTTGAAGATTGAGGATCGAGGATTGAGGATTGAGGATTGAGGATTGAGGATTGAAGAATGAGGATTGAGGATTGAAGATTGAGGATTGAGTATTGAAGACTGAGTATTGAGGATTGAAGATTGAGGATTGAGGAGTGAGTACAGAAAATTGAGGATTTGGGACTGAGGATTGAAGATTGGGGTTTGAGGATCGAGGATTGAGGATTGAGGATTGAGGATTGAGCATTGAGGATTGAAGATTGAGGATTGAGGATTGAGGATTGAGGATTGAGGATTGAGGATTGAAGATTGAATATTGATGATTAAACATTGAGGGTTGAGGATTGAGGGTTGTGGATTGAGGACGAGGACTGAGTGTTGAATATTGATGTCTGAGGTCTGAGGATTGAGGATTGAGAATTGAGAATTGAGGATTGAGGATTGAAGATTGAGGATTGGGTATTGAGGATTGACGAATGAGGATTGAGGATTGAGGATTGAGGATTGAGGATTCAGGATTGAGGATTGAAGATTGAGTATTGAGGATTGACGGTAGAGGATTGAGGATTGAGAATTGAGGATTGAGGATTGAAGATTGAGTATTGGGGATTGAAGATTGAGGATTGAGGATTGAGGATTGAGGATTGAGGATTGAAGATTGAGTACTGAGGATTGAAGATTAAGATTGAGGATTGAGGGTTGAGGACTGAGGATTGAGGATTGACGATTGAAGGTACAGTATTGAGGTTTGAAGATTGAGAATTGAGGATTGAGGATTGAACATTGAGGACTGAGTGTTGAGGGTTGAGTGATGAGAATTGATGTTTGTGAATAGAGATTTGAAGATTGCAGATTGAGTATTGAGTATTGAAAACTGTGAATTGAGTATATTATATTGAGGATTGAGGATTGACAACTGATAGTTGATGTCTGAGGGCTGAAGATTGAGGATTCCGTATTGAGGATTCAGAATTGAAATTTGAGGACTGAGCATTGAGGATTGAAGATTGAGTTTTGAGGATTGAAGATTGAGAATTGAGGATTGAGGATTGAGGATTGAGGATGAGGGCTGAGGGTTGAGGATTGAGGTTTGAGGACTGAGGACTGAGGATTGAGTATTGAGAATTGAGTATTGAGGATTGAGGATTGAAGATTGAGTATTGAGGATTGAAGATTAACGATTGAGGATTGAGGATTGAGGATTGAGGATTGAGGATTGAGGATTGAAGATTGAGTATTGAGGATTGAAGGTAGAGGATTGAGGATTGAGAATTGAGGATTGAGGCTTGATGATTGAGTACTGAGGATTGAAGATTAACATTGGGGATTGAGGATTGAGGATTGAGGATTGAGGATTGAGGATTGAAGATTGAGTATTGAGGATTGAAGATTGAGGATTGAGGATTGAGGATTGAGGATTGAGGATTGAAGATTGAGTACTGAGGATTGAAGATTAAGATTGAGGATTGAGGATTGAGGACTGAGGATTGAGGATTGAGGATTGAAGGTTCAGTATTGAGGATTGAAGATTGAGAATTGAGGATTGAGGATTGAGCGTTGAGGACTGAGTGTTGAGGGTTGAGTGATGAGAATTGATGATTGTGGATAGAGATTTGAAGATTGCAGATTGAGTATTGAGTATTGAAAGCTGTGAATTGAGTATATTCTATTGAGGATTGAGGATTGACAACTGATTGTTGAGGACTGAGGGCTGAAGATTGAGGATTCCGTATTGAGGATTCAGAATTGAAATTTGAGGACCGAGCATTGAGGATTGAAGATTGAGTATTGAGGATTGAAGATTGAGAACTGAGGATTGAGGATTGAGGATTGAGTATGAGGGCTGAGGGTTGAGGATTGAGGTTTGAGGACTGAGGACTGAGGATTGAGGATTGAGAATTGAGGATTGAGGATTGAGGGTTGAAGATTGAGGATTGGGTATTGAGGATTGAAGAATGAGGATTGAGGATTGAGGATTGAGGATTGAGGATTGAGGATTGAGGATTGAAGATTGAGTATTGAGGATTGAAGGTTGACGATCGAGGATTGAGGATTGAGGATTGAGGATTGAAGATTGAGTACTGAGGATTGAAGATTAAGATTGAGGATTGAGGATTGAGGACTGAGGATTGAGGATTGACGATTGAAGGTTCAGTATTGAGGATTGAAGGCTGAGAATTGAGAATTGAGGATTGAACATTGAGGACTGAGTGTTGAGGGTTGAGTGATGAGAATTGATGTTTGTGGATACAGATTTGAAGATTGCAGATTGAGTATTGAGTATTGAAAACTGTGAATTGAGTATATTCTATTGAGGATTGAGGATTGACAACTGATTGTTGAGGTCTGAGGGCTGAAGATTGAGGGTTCCGGATTGAGGATTCAGAATTGAAATTTGAGGACTGAACATTGAGGATTGAAGATTGAGTATTGACGATTGAAGATTGAGAATTGAGGATTGAGGATTGAGGATTGAGGATGAGGGCTGAGGGTTGATGATTGAGGTTTGAGGACTGAGGACCGAGGATTGAGGATTGAGAATTGAGGATTGAGGATTGAGGGTTGAAGATTGAGGTTTGGGTATTGAGGATTGAAGAATGAGGATTGAGGATTGAGGATTGAGGAATGAGGAGTGAATATTGAGTATTGAGGATTGAAGATCGACTATTGAGAATTGAGGATTGAGGATTGAGGGTTGAAGATTGAGGATTGGGTATTGAGGATTGAAGAATGAGGATTGAGGATTGAGGATTGAGGATTGAGGATTGAGGATTGAAGATTGAGTATTGAGGACTGAAGGTTGACGATCGAGGATTGAGGATTGAGGATTAAGGATTGAAGATTGAGTACTGAGGATTGAAGATTAAGATTGAGGATTGAGGATTGAGGACTGAGGATTGAGGATTGACGATTGAAGGTACAGTATTGAGGTTTGAAGATTGAGAATTGAGGATTGAGGATTGAACATTGAGGGCTGAGTGTTGAGGGTTGAGTGATGAGAATTGATGTTTGTGGATACAGATTTGAAGATTGCAGATTGAGTATTGAGTATTGAAAACTGTGAATTGAGTATATTCTGTTGAGGATTGAGGATTGACAACTGATTGTTGAGGTCTGAGGGCTGAAGATTGAGGGTTCCGGATTGAGGATTCAGAATTGAAATTTGAGGACTGAGCACTGAGGATTGAAGATTGAGTATTGAGGATTGAAGATTGAGAATTGAGGATTGAGGATTGAGGATTGAGGATTGAGGATGAGGGCTGAGGGTTGATGATTGAGGTTTGAGGACTGAGGACTGAGGATTGAGGATTGAGAATTGAGGATTGAGGATTGAGGGTTGAAGATTGAGGATTGGGTATTGAGGATTGAAGAATGAGGATTGAGGATTGAGGATTGAGGATTGAGGAGTGAATATTGAGTATTGAGGATTGAAGATCGACTATTGAGGATTGCGAATTGAGGATTGCGGGTTGAGGATTGAGGATTGAAGATTGAGTATTGAGGATTGAAGGTTGAGGATTGTGGATTGAGGATTGAGGATTGAGGCTTGAATATTGAGGATTGGGGACTGAGTGTTGAGGGTTAAGTGATGAGAATTGATGTTTGTGGATAGAGATTTGAAGATTGCAGGTTGAGTATTGTGTATTGAAAACTGTGAAATCATGATATTCTATTGAGGATTGAGGATGGACCACTGACTGTGGAGGACTGAGGGCTGAAGATTGAGGATTCAGGATTGGGGATTGAGGATTGAGGTTTGAGGACTGAGGATTGAGGATTGAGGATTGAGGATTGAGGATTGAGGATTGAGGATTGAAAACTGAGGATCGGGTATTGAGGATTGAACATTGATGATTGAGGATTGAGGATTGAGGATTGAGGATTGAGGATTGAGGATTGAAGATTAAGATTGAGGATTGAGGATTGAGGATTGCGAATTGAGGATTGCGGGTTGAGGATTGAGGATTGAAGATTGAGTATTGAGGATTGAAGGTTGAGGATTGTGGATTGAGGATTGAGGATTGAGGCTTGAATATTGAGGATTGGGGACTGAGTGTTGAGGGTTGAGTGATGAGAATTGATGTTTGTGGATAGAGATTTGAAGATTGCAGGTTGAGTATTGAGTATTGAAAACTGTGAAATCATGATATTCTATTGAGGATTGAGGATGGACCACTGACTGTGGAGGACTGAGGGCTGAAGATTGAGGATTGAGGATTGAGGATTGAGGATTGAGGATTGAGGATTGAAGATTGAGTATCGAGGATTGAAGATTGAGGATTGAGTATTGAGGATTGAGGATTGAGGATTGAAGATTGAGGTTTGAGGATTGAGGATTGAGGATTGAGGGTTGAAGATTGAGGATTGGGTATTGAGGATTGAATAATGAGGATTGAGGATTGAGTATTGAGGATTGAGGATTGAAGATTGAGTACTGAGGATTGAAGATTAAGATTGAGGGTTGAGGATTGAGGATTGAGGATTGAGGTATGAGGATTGAAGATTGAGGATTGCGTATTGAGGATAGAACATTGAGGATTGAAGATTGAGGATTGAGGGTTGAAGATTGAGGAGCGAGGATTGAGGATTGAGGATTGAGGATTGAGGATTGAAGAATGAGGATTGAGGATTGAAGATTGAGGATTGAGTATTGAAGACTGAGTATTGAGGATTGAAGATTGAGGATTGAGGAGTGAGTACAGAAAATTGAGGATTTGGGACTGAGGATTGAAGATTGGGGTTTGAGGATCGAGGATTGAGGATTGAGGATTGAGGATTGAGCATTGAGGATTGAAGATTGAGGATTGAGGATTGAGGATTGAGGATTGAGGATTGAGGATTGAAGATTGAATATTGATGATTAAACATTGAGGGTTGAGGATTGAGGGTTGTGGATTGAGGACGAGGACTGAGTGTTGAATATTGATGTCTGAGGTCTGAGGATTGAGGATTGAGAATTGAGAATTGAGGATTGAGGATTGAAGATTGAGGATTGGGTATTGAGGATTGACGAATGAGGATTGAGGATTGAGGATTGAGGATTGAGGATTCAGGATTGAGGATTGAAGATTGAGTATTGAAGATTGACGGTAGAGGATTGAGGATTGAGGATTGAGGATTGAGGATTGAAGATTGAGTATTGGGGATTGAAGATTGAGGATTGAGGATTGAGGATTGAGGATTGAGGATTGAAGATTGAGTACTGACGATTGAAGATTAAGATTGAGGATTGAGGATTGAGGACTGAGTGTTGAGGGTTGAGTGATGAGAATTGATGTTTGTGGATAGAGATTTGAAGATTGCAGGTTGAGTATTGAGTATTGAAAACTGTGAAATCATGATATTCTATTGAGGATTGAGGATGGACCACTGACTGTGGAGGACTGTGTGCTGAAGATTGAGGATTGAGGATTGAGGATTCAGGATTGAGGATTGAGGATTGAAGATTGAGTATCGAGGATTGAAGATTGAGGATTGAGGATTGAGGATTGAGGATTGAGGATTGAGGATTGAAGATTGAGGTTTGAGGATTGAGGATTGAGGATTGAGGGTTGAAGATTGAGGATTGGGTATTGAAGATTGAATAATGAGGATTGAGGATTGAGTATTGAGGATTGAGGATTGAAGATTGAGTACTGAGGATTGAAGATTAAGATTGAGGGTTGAGGATTGAGGATTGAGGATTGAGGTATGAGGATTGAAGATTGAGGTTTGCGTATTGAGGATAGAACGTTGAGGATTGAAGATTGAGGATTGAGGGTTGAAGATTGAGGATCGAGGATTGAGGATTGAGGATTGAGGATTGAGGATTGAAGAATGAGGATTGAGGATTGAAGATTGAGGATTGAGTATTGAAGACTGAGTATTGAGGATTGAAGATTGAGGATTGAGGAGTGAGTACAGAAAATTGAGGATTTGGGACTGAGGATTGAAGATTGGGGTTTGAGGATCGAGGATTGAGGATTGAGGATTGAGGATTGAGCATTGAGGATTGAAGATTGAGGATTGAGGATTGAGGATTGAGGATTGAGGATTGAGGATTGAAGATTGAATATTGATGATTAAACATTGAGGGTTGAGGATTGAGGGTTGTGGATTGAGGACGAGGACTGAGTGTTGAATATTGATGTCTGAGGTCTGAGGATTGAGGATTGGGAATTGAGAATTGAGGATTGAGGATTGAAGATTGAGGATTGGGTATTGAGGATTGACGAATGAGGATTGAGGATTGAGGATTGAGGATTGAGGATTCAGGATTGAGGATTGAAGATTGAGTATTGAAGATTGACGGTAGAGGATTGAGGATTGAGGATTGAAGATTGAGTATTGGGGATTGAAGATTGAGGATTGAGGATTGAGGATTGAGGATTGAGGATTGAAGATTGAGTACTGAGGATTGAAGATTAAGATTGAGGATTGAGGATTGAGGACTGAGGACTGAGGATTGAGGATTGAAGGCTCAGTATTGAGGATTGAAGATTGAGAATTGAGGATTGAGGATGGAGGATTGAGGATGAGGGCTGAGGGTTGAGGATTGAGGTAGAGGACTGAGGACTGAGGATTGAGGATTGAGAATTGAGGATTGAGGATTGAGGGTTGAAGATTGAGGATTGGGTATTGAGGATTAAAGAATGAGGATTGAAGATTGAGGATTGAGGATTGAGGATTGAGGATTGAAGATTGAGTATTGAGGACTGAAGGTTGACGATCGAGGATTGAGGATAGAACATTGAGGATTGAAGATTGAGGATTGAGGGTTGAAGATTGAGGATCGAGGATTGAGGATTGAGGATTGAGGATTGAGGATTGAAGAATGAGGATTGAGGATTGAAGATTGAGGATTGAGTATTGAAGACTGAGTATTGAGGATTGAAGATTGAGGATTGAGGAGTGAGTACAGAAAATTGAGGATTTGGGACTGAGGATTGAAGATTGGGGTTTGAGGATCGAGGATTGAGGATTGAGGATTGAGGATTGAGCATTGAGGATTGAAGATTGAGGATTGAGGATTGAGGATTGAGGATTGAGGATTGAGGATTGAAGATTGAATATTGATGATTAAACATTGAGGCTTGAGGATTGAGGGTTGTGGATTGAGGACGAGGACTGAGTGTTGAATATTGATGTCTGAGGTCTGAGGATTGAGGATTGAGAATTGAGAATTGAGGATTGAGGATTGAAGATTGAGGATTGGGTATTGAGGATTGACGAATGAGGATTGATGATTGAGGATTGAGGATTGAGGATTCAGGATTGAGGATTGAAGATTGAGTATTGAGGATTGACGGTAGAGGATTGAGGATTGAGAATTGAGGATTGAGGATTGAAGATTGAGTATTGGGGATTGAAGATTGAGGATTGAGGATTGAGGATTGAGGATTGAGGATTGAAGATTGAGTACTGAGGATTGAAGATTAAGATTGAGGATTGAGGATTGAGGACTGAGGATTGAGGATTGACGATTGAAGGTACAGTATTGAGGTTTGAAGATTGAGAATTGAGGACTGAGGATTGAACATTGAGGACTGAGTGTTGAGGGTTGAGTGATGAGAATTGATGTTTGTGAATAGAGATTTGAAGATTGCAGATTGAGTATTGAGTATTGAAAACTGTGAATTGAGTATATTATATTGAGGATTGAGGATTGACAACTGATAGTTGATGTCTGAGGGCTGAAGATTGAGGATTCCGTATTGAGGATTCAGAATTGAAATTTGAGGACTGAGCATTGAGGATTGAAGATTGAGTATTGAGGATTGAAGATTGAGAATTGAGGATTGAGGATTGAGGATTGAGGATGAGGGCTGAGGGTTGAGGATTGAGGTTTGAGGACTGAGGACTGAGGATTGAGTATTGAGAATTGAGTATTGAGGATTGAGGATTGAAGATTGAGTATTGAGGATTGAAGATTGACGATTGAGGATTGAGGATTGAGGATTGAGGATTGAGGATTGAGGATTGAAGATTGAGTATTGAGGATTGAAGGTAGAGGATTGAGGATTGAGAATTGAGGATTGAGGCTTGATGATTGAGTACTGAGGATTGAAGATTAAGATTGGGGATTGAGGATTGAGGATTGAGGATTGAGGATTGAGGATTGAAGATTGAGTATTGAGGATTGAAGATTGAGGATTGAGGATTGAGGATTGAGGATTGAGGATTGAAGATTGAGTACTGAGGATTGAAGATTAAGATTGAGGATTGAGGATTGAGGACTGAGGATTGAGGATTGAGGATTGAAGGTTCAGTATTGAGGATTGAAGATTGAGAATTGAGGATTGAGGATTGAGCGTTGAGGACTGAGTGTTGAGGGTTGAGTGATGAGAATTGATGATTGTGGATAGAGATTTGAAGATTGCAGATTGAGTATTGAGTATTGAAAGCTGTGAATTGAGTATATTCTATTGAGGATTGAGGATTGACAACTGATTGTTGAGGACTGAGGGCTGAAGATTGAGGATTCCGTATTGAGGATTCAGAATTGAAATTTGAGGACCGAGCATTGAGGATTGAAGATTGAGTATTGAGGATTGAAGATTGAGAACTGAGGATTGAGGATTGAGGATTGAGTATGAGGGCTGAGGGTTGAGGATTGAGGTTTGAGGACTGAGGACTGAGGATTGAGGATTGAGAATTGAGGATTGAGGATTGAGGATTGAAGATTGAGTATCGAGGATTGAAGATTGAGGATTGAGGATTGAGGATTGAGGATTGAGGATTGAAGATTGAGGTTTGAGGATTGAGGATTGAGGATTGAGGATTGAGGTATGAGGATTGAAGATTGAGGTTTGCGTATTGAGGATAGAACATTGAGGATTGAAGATTGAGGATTGAGGGTTGAAGATTGAGGATCGAGGATTGAGGATTGAGGATTGAGGATTGAGGATTGAAGAATGAGGATTGAGGATTGAAGATTGAGGATTGAGTATTGAAGACTGAGTATTGAGGATTGAAGATTGAGGATTGAGGAGTGAGTACAGAAAATTGAGGATTTGGGACTGAGGATTGAAGATTGGGGTTTGAGGATCGAGGATTGAGGATTGAGGATTGAGGATTGAGCATTGAGGATTGAAGATTGAGGATTGAGGATTGAGGATTGAGGATTGAGGATTGAGGATTGAAGATTGAATATTGATGATTAAACATTGAGGGTTGAGGATTGAGGGTTGTGGATTGAGGACGAGGACTGAGTGTTGAATATTGATGTCTGAGGTCTGAGGATTGAGGATTGGGAATTGAGAATTGAGGATTGAGGATTGAAGATTGAGGATTGGGTATTGAGGATTGACGAATGAGGATTGAGGATTGAGGATTGAGGATTGAGGATTCAGGATTGAGGATTGAAGATTGAGTATTGAAGATTGACGGTAGAGGATTGAGGATTGAGGATTGAAGATTGAGTATTGGGGATTGAAGATTGAGGATTGAGGATTGAGGATTGAGGATTGAGGATTGAAGATTGAGTACTGAGGATTGAAGATTAAGATTGAGGATTGAGGATTGAGGACTGAGGACTGAGGATTGAGGATTGAAGGCTCAGTATTGAGGATTGAAGATTGAGAATTGAGGATTGAGGATGGAGGATTGAGGATGAGGGCTGAGGGTTGAGGATTGAGGTAGAGGACTGAGGACTGAGGATTGAGGATTGAGAATTGAGGATTGAGGATTGAGGGTTGAAGATTGAGGATTGGGTATTGAGGATTAAAGAATGAGGATTGAAGATTGAGGATTGAGGATTGAGGATTGAGGATTGAAGATTGAGTATTGAGGACTGAAGGTTGACGATCGAGGATTGAGGATAGAACATTGAGGATTGAAGATTGAGGATTGAGGGTTGAAGATTGAGGATCGAGGATTGAGGATTGAGGATTGAGGATTGAGGATTGAAGAATGAGGATTGAGGATTGAAGATTGAGGATTGAGTATTGAAGACTGAGTATTGAGGATTGAAGATTGAGGATTGAGGAGTGAGTACAGAAAATTGAGGATTTGGGACTGAGGATTGAAGATTGGGGTTTGAGGATCGAGGATTGAGGATTGAGGATTGAGGATTGAGCATTGAGGATTGAAGATTGAGGATTGAGGATTGAGGATTGAGGATTGAGGATTGAGGATTGAAGATTGAATATTGATGATTAAACATTGAGGCTTGAGGATTGAGGGTTGTGGATTGAGGACGAGGACTGAGTGTTGAATATTGATGTCTGAGGTCTGAGGATTGAGGATTGAGAATTGAGAATTGAGGATTGAGGATTGAAGATTGAGGATTGGGTATTGAGGATTGACGAATGAGGATTGAGGATTGAGGATTGAGGATTGAGGATTCAGGATTGAGGATTGAAGATTGAGTATTGAGGATTGACGGTAGAGGATTGAGGATTGAGAATTGAGGATTGAGGATTGAAGATTGAGTATTGGGGATTGAAGATTGAGGATTGAGGATTGAGGATTGAGGATTGAGGATTGAAGATTGAGTACTGAGGATTGAAGATTAAGATTGAGGATTGAGGATTGAGGACTGAGGATTGAGGATTGACGATTGAAGGTACAGTATTGAGGTTTGAAGATTGAGAATTGAGGACTGAGGATTGAACATTGAGGACTGAGTGTTGAGGGTTGAGTGATGAGAATTGATGTTTGTGAATAGAGATTTGAAGATTGCAGATTGAGTATTGAGTATTGAAAACTGTGAATTGAGTATATTATATTGAGGATTGAGGATTGACAACTGATAGTTGATGTCTGAGGGCTGAAGATTGAGGATTCCGTATTGAGGATTCAGAATTGAAATTTGAGGACTGAGCATTGAGGATTGAAGATTGAGTATTGAGGATTGAAGATTGAGAATTGAGGATTGAGGATTGAGGATTGAGGATGAGGGCTGAGGGTTGAGGATTGAGGTTTGAGGACTGAGGACTGAGGATTGAGTATTGAGAATTGAGTATTGAGGATTGAGGATTGAAGATTGAGTATTGAGGATTGAAGATTGACGATTGAGGATTGAGGATTGAGGATTGAGGATTGAGGATTGAGGATTGAAGATTGAGTATTGAGGATTGAAGGTAGAGGATTGAGGATTGAGAATTGAGGATTGAGGCTTGATGATTGAGTACTGAGGATTGAAGATTAAGATTGGGGATTGAGGATTGAGGATTGAGGATTGAGGATTGAGGATTGAAGATTGAGTATTGAGGATTGAAGATTGAGGATTGAGGATTGAGGATTGAGGATTGAGGATTGAAGATTGAGTACTGAGGATTGAAGATTAAGATTGAGGATTGAGGATTGAGGACTGAGGATTGAGGATTGAGGATTGAAGGTTCAGTATTGAGGATTGAAGATTGAGAATTGAGGATTGAGGATTGAGCGTTGAGGACTGAGTGTTGAGGGTTGAGTGATGAGAATTGATGATTGTGGATAGAGATTTGAAGATTGCAGATTGAGTATTGAGTATTGAAAGCTGTGAATTGAGTATATTCTATTGAGGATTGAGGATTGACAACTGATTGTTGAGGACTGAGGGCTGAAGATTGAGGATTCCGTATTGAGGATTCAGAATTGAAATTTGAGGACCGAGCATTGAGGATTGAAGATTGAGTATTGAGGATTGAAGATTGAGAACTGAGGATTGAGGATTGAGGATTGAGTATGAGGGCTGAGGGTTGAGGATTGAGGTTTGAGGACTGAGGACTGAGGATTGAGGATTGAGAATTGAGGATTGAGGATTGAGGGTTGAAGATTGAGGATTGGGTATTGAGGATTGAAGAATGAGGATTGAGGATTGAGGATTGAGGATTGAGGATTGAGGATTGAGGATTGAAGATTGAGTATTGAGGATTGAAGGTTGACGATCGAGGATTGAGGATTGAGGATTGAGGATTGAAGATTGAGTACTGAGGATTGAAGATTAAGATTGAGGATTGAGGATTGAGGACTGAGGATTGAGGATTGACGATTGAAGGTTCAGTATTGAGGATTGAAGGCTGAGAATTGAGGATTGAGGATTGAACATTGAGGACTGAGTGTTGAGGGTTGAGTGATGAGAATTGATGTTTGTGGATACAGATTTGAAGATTGCAGATTGAGTATTGAGTATTGAAAACTGTGAATTGAGTATATTCTATTGAGGATTGAGGATTGACAACTGATTGTTGAGGTCTGAGGGCTGAAGATTGAGGGTTCCGGATTGGGGATTCAGAATTGAAATTTGAGGACTGAACATTGAGGATTGAAGATTGAGTATTGAGGATTGAAGATTGAGAATTGAGGATTGAGGATTGAGGATTGAGGATGAGGGCTGAGGGTTGATGATTGAGGTTTGAGGACTGAGGACCGAGGATTGAGGATTGAGAATTGAGGATTGAGGATTGAGGGTTGAAGATTGAGGTTTGGGTATTGAGGATTGAAGAATGAGGATTGAGGATTGAGGATTGAGGAATGAGGAGTGAATATTGAGTATTGAGGATTGAAGATCGACTATTGAGAATTGAGGATTGAGGATTGAGGGTTGAAGATTGAGGATTGGGTATTGAGGATTGAAGAATGAGGATTGAGGATTGAGGATTGAGGATTGAGGATTGAGGATTGAAGATTGAGTATTGAGGACTGAAGGTTGACGATCGAGGATTGAGGATTGAGGATTGAGGATTGAAGATTGAGTACTGAGGATTGAAGATTAAGATTGAGGATTGAGGATTGAGGACTGAGGATTGAGGATTGACGATTGAAGGTACAGTATTGAGGTTTGAAGATTGAGAATTGAGGATTGAGGGTTGAACATTGAGGACTGAGTGTTGAGGGTTGAGTGATGAGAATTGATGTTTGTGGATACAGATTTGAAGATTGCAGATTGAGTATTGAGTATTGAAAACTGTGAATTGAGTATATTCTGTTGAGGATTGAGGATTGACAACTGATTGTTGAGGTCTGAGGGCTGAAGATTGAGGGTTCCGGATTGAGGATTCAGAATTGAAATTTGAGGACTGAGCACTGAGGATTGAAGATTGAGTATTGAGGATTGAAGATTGAGAATTGGGGATTGAGGATTGAGGATTGAGGATTGAGGATGAGGGCTGAGGGTTGATGATTGAGGTTTGAGGACTGAGGACTGAGGATTGAGGATTGAGAATTGAGGATTGAGGATTGAGGGTTGAAGATTGAGGATTGGGTATTGAGGATTGAAGAATGAGGATTGAGGATTGAGGATTGAGGATTGAGGAGTGAATATTGAGTATTGAGGATTGAAGATCGACTATTGAGGATTGCGAATTGAGGATTGCGGGTTGAGGATTGAGGATTGAAGATTGAGTATTGAGGATTGAAGGTTGAGGATTGTGGATTGAGGATTGAGGATTGAGGCTTGAATATTGAGGATTGGGGACTGAGTGTTGAGGGTTAAGTGATGAGAATTGATGTTTGTGGATAGAGATTTGAAGATTGCAGGTTGAGTATTGTGTATTGAAAACTGTGAAATCATGATATTCTATTGAGGATTGAGGATGGACCACTGACTGTGGAGGACTGAGGGCTGAAGATTGAGGATTCAGGATTGGGGATTGAGGATTGAGGTTTGAGGACTGAGGATTGAGGATTGAGGATTGAGGATTGAGGATTGAGGATTGAGGATTGAAAACTACGGATCGGGTATTGAGGATTGAACATTGATGATTGAGGATTGAGGATTGAGGATTGAGGATTGAGGATTGAGGATTGAAGATTAAGATTGAGGATTGAGGATTGAGGATTGCGAATTGAGGATTGCGGGTTGAGGATTGAGGATTGAAGATTGAGTATTGAGGATTGAAGGTTGAGGATTGTGGATTGAGGATTGAGGATTGAGGCTTGAATATTGAGGATTGGGGACTGAGTGTTGAGGGTTGAGTGATGAGAATTGATGTTTGTGGATAGAGATTTGAAGATTGCAGGTTGAGTATTGAGTATTGAAAACTGTGAAATCATGATATTCTATTGAGGATTGAGGATGGACCACTGACTGTGGAGGACTGAGGGCTGAAGATTGAGGATTGAGGATTGAGGATTGAGGATTGAGGATTGAGGATTGAAGATTGAGTATCGAGGATTGAAGATTGAGGATTGAGGATTGAGGATTGAGGATTGAGGATTGAAGATTGAGGTTTGAGGATTGAGGATTGAGGATTGAGGGTTGAAGATTGAGGATTGGGTATTGAGGATTGAATAATGAGGATTGAGGATTGAGTATTGAGGATTGAGGATTGAAGATTGAGTACTGAGGATTGAAGATTCAGATTGAGGGTTGAGGATTGAGGATTGAGGATTGAGGTTTGAGGATTGAAGATTGAGGATTGCGTATTGAGGATAGAACATTGAGGATTGAAGATTGAGGATTGAGGGTTGAAGATTGAGGATCGAGGATTGAGGATTGAGGATTGAGGATTGAGGATTGAAGAATGAGGATTGAGGATTGAGGATTGAGGATTGAGTATTGAAGACTGAGTATTGAGGATTGAAGATTGAGGATTGAGGAGTGAGTACAGAAAATTGAGGATTTGGGACTGAGGATTGAAGATTGGGGTTTGAGGATCGAGGATTGAGGACTGAGGACCGAGGATTGAGGATTGAGAATTGAGGATTGAGGATTGAGGGTTGAAGATTGAGGTTTGGGTATTGAGGATTGAAGAATGAGGATTGAGGATTGAGGATTGAGGAATGAGGAGTGAATATTGAGTATTGAGGATTGAAGATCGACTATTGAGAATTGAGGATTGAGGATTGAGGGTTGAAGATTGAGGATTGGGTATTGAGGATTGAAGAATGAGGATTGAGGATTGAGGATTGAGGATTGAGGATTGAGGATTGAAGATTGAGTATTGAGGACTGAAGGTTGACGATCGAGGATTGAGGATTGAGGATTGAGGATTGAAGATTGAGTACTGAGGATTGAAGATTAAGATTGAGGATTGAGGATTGAGGACTGAGGATTGAGGATTGACGATTGAAGGTACAGTATTGAGGTTTGAAGATTGAGAATTGAGGATTGAGGGTTGAACATTGAGGACTGAGTGTTGAGGGTTGAGTGATGAGAATTGATGTTTGTGGATACAGATTTGAAGATTGCAGATTGAGTATTGAGTATTGAAAACTGTGAATTGAGTATATTCTGTTGAGGATTGAGGATTGACAACTGATTGTTGAGGTCTGAGGGCTGAAGATTGAGGGTTCCGGATTGAGGATTCAGAATTGAAATTTGAGGACTGAGCACTGAGGATTGAAGATTGAGTATTGAGGATTGAAGATTGAGAATTGGGGATTGAGGATTGAGGATTGAGGATTGAGGATGAGGGCTGAGGGTTGATGATTGAGGTTTGAGGACTGAGGACTGAGGATTGAGGATTGAGAATTGAGGATTGAGGATTGAGGGTTGAAGATTGAGGATTGGGTATTGAGGATTGAAGAATGAGGATTGAGGATTGAGGATTGAGGATTGAGGAGTGAATATTGAGTATTGAGGATTGAAGATCGACTATTGAGGATTGCGAATTGAGGATTGCGGGTTGAGGATTGAGGATTGAAGATTGAGTATTGAGGATTGAAGGTTGAGGATTGTGGATTGAGGATTGAGGATTGAGGCTTGAATATTGAGGATTGGGGACTGAGTGTTGAGGGTTAAGTGATGAGAATTGATGTTTGTGGATAGAGATTTGAAGATTGCAGGTTGAGTATTGTGTATTGAAAACTGTGAAATCATGATATTCTATTGAGGATTGAGGATGGACCACTGACTGTGGAGGACTGAGGGCTGAAGATTGAGGATTCAGGATTGGGGATTGAGGATTGAGGTTTGAGGACTGAGGATTGAGGATTGAGGATTGAGGATTGAGGATTGAGGATTGAGGATTGAAAACTACGGATCGGGTATTGAGGATTGAACATTGATGATTGAGGATTGAGGATTGAGGATTGAGGATTGAGGATTGAGGATTGAAGATTAAGATTGAGGATTGAGGATTGAGGATTGCGAATTGAGGATTGCGGGTTGAGGATTGAGGATTGAAGATTGAGTATTGAGGATTGAAGGTTGAGGATTGTGGATTGAGGATTGAGGATTGAGGCTTGAATATTGAGGATTGGGGACTGAGTGTTGAGGGTTGAGTGATGAGAATTGATGTTTGTGGATAGAGATTTGAAGATTGCAGGTTGAGTATTGAGTATTGAAAACTGTGAAATCATGATATTCTATTGAGGATTGAGGATGGACCACTGACTGTGGAGGACTGAGGGCTGAAGATTGAGGATTGAGGATTGAGGATTGAGGATTGAGGATTGAGGATTGAAGATTGAGTATCGAGGATTGAAGATTGAGGATTGAGGATTGAGGATTGAGGATTGAGGATTGAAGATTGAGGTTTGAGGATTGAGGATTGAGGATTGAGGGTTGAAGATTGAGGATTGGGTATTGAGGATTGAATAATGAGGATTGAGGATTGAGTATTGAGGATTGAGGATTGAAGATTGAGTACTGAGGATTGAAGATTCAGATTGAGGGTTGAGGATTGAGGATTGAGGATTGAGGTTTGAGGATTGAAGATTGAGGATTGCGTATTGAGGATAGAACATTGAGGATTGAAGATTGAGGATTGAGGGTTGAAGATTGAGGATCGAGGATTGAGGATTGAGGATTGAGGATTGAGGATTGAAGAATGAGGATTGAGGATTGAGGATTGAGGATTGAGTATTGAAGACTGAGTATTGAGGATTGAAGATTGAGGATTGAGGAGTGAGTACAGAAAATTGAGGATTTGGGACTGAGGATTGAAGATTGGGGTTTGAGGATCGAGGATTGAGGATTGAGGATTGAGGATTGAGCATTGAGGATTGAAGATTGAGGATTGAGGATTGAGGATTGAGGATTGAGGATTGAGGATTGAAGATTGAATATTGATGATTAAACATTGAGGGTTGAGGATTGAGGGTTGTGGATTGAGGACGAGGACTGAGTGTTGAATATTGATGTCTGAGGTCTGAGGATTGAGGATTGAGAATTGAGAATTGAGGATTGAGGATTGAAGATTGAGGATTGGGTATTGAGGATTGACGAATGAGGATTGAGGATTGAGGATTGAGGATTGAAGATTGAATATTGATGATTAAACATTGAGGGTTGAGGATTGAGGGTTGTGGATTGAGGACGAGGACTGAGTGTTGAATATTGATGTCTGAGGTCTGAGGATTGAGGATTGAGAGTTGAGAATTGAGGATTGAGGATTGAAGATTGAGGATTGGGTATTGAGGATTGACGAATGAGGATTGAGGATTGCGGATTGAGGATTGAGGATTGAGTATTGAGGATTGAAGACTGAGTGTTGAGGGTTGAGTGATGAGAATTGATGTTTGTGGATAGAGATTTGAAGATTGCAGATTGAGTATTGAGTATTGAAAGCTGTGAATTGATGATATTCTCTTGAGGATTGAGGATTGACAACTGATTGTTGAGGACTGAGGGCTGAAGGTTGAGGATTCAGGATTGAGGATTCAGGATTGTGGATTGAGGATTGAGGATTGAGAATTGAAGATTGAGGATTGAGTATTGGGGGTTTTGGATTGAGGACGAGGACTGAGGGTTGAGTATTGATGTTTGAGGTCTGAGGATTGAGGGTTGAGGATTGTGAATTGAGGATTGAGGATTGAAGATTGAGGATTGGGTACTGAGGATTGAAGAATGAGCATTGAGTATTGAGTATTGACGATTGAGGATTGAGGATTGAGGATTGAAGATTGAGGATTAGGTATTGAGAATTGAAGAATGAGGATTGAGTATTGAGTATTGAGGATTGAGGATTGAAGATTGAGTATTGAGGATTGATGATTGACGATTGAGGATTGAGGATTGAGGATTGAGGATTGAGGATTGAGGATTGATGATTGAAGATTGAGTTTTGGGTATTGAAGATTGAGGATTGAGGATTGAGGATTGTGGATTGAGGATTGAAGATTGAGTACTGAGGATTGAAGATTAAGATTGAGGATTGAGGATTAAGGATTGAGGATTGAGGATTGAGGATTGAAGATTGAGTATTGAGGATTGAAGATTGAGGATTGAGCATTGAGGATTGAGGATTGAAGACTGAGTATTGAGGATTGAAGATTGAGGATTGAGGATTGAGGATTGAGGATTGAGGATTGAGGATTGAGGATTGCGGATAGAAGATTGAGGATTGGGTATTGCGGATTGAACATTGAGGATTGAGGATTGAGGATTGAGGATTGAGGACTGAAGATTGAATATTGATGATTGAATATTGAGGATTGAGGATTGATGGTTGTGGATTGAGGACGAGGACTGAGGGTTGACTACTGCTGTTTGAGGTCTGAGGATTGAGGATTGAGGATTGAGAATTGAGGATTGAGGATTGAGGATTGAAGACTGAGAATTGGGTATTGAGGATTGAAGAATGAGGATTGAAGATTGAGGATTGAGGATTGAGGATTGAGGATTGAGGATTGAGGATTGAAGATTGAATATTGATGATTAAACATTGAGGCTTGAGGATTGAGGGTTGTGGATTGAGGACGAGGACTGAGTGTTGAATATTGATGTCTGAGGTCTGAGGATTGAGGATTGAGAATTGAGAATTGAGGATTGAGGATTGAAGATTGAGGATTGGGTATTGAGGATTGACGAATGAGGATTGAGGATTGAGGATTGAGGATTGAGGATTCAGGATTGAGGATTGAAGATTGAGTATTGAGGATTGACGGTAGAGGATTGAGGATTGAGAATTGAGGATTGAGGATTGAAGATTGAGTATTGGGGATTGAAGATTGAGGATTGAGGATTGAGGATTGAGGATTGAGGATTGAAGATTGAGTACTGAGGATTGAAGATTAAGATTGAGGATTGAGGATTGAGGACTGAGGATTGAGGATTGACGATTGAAGGTACAGTATTGAGGTTTGAAGATTGAGAATTGAGGACTGAGGATTGAACATTGAGGACTGAGTGTTGAGGGTTGAGTGATGAGAATTGATGTTTGTGAATAGAGATTTGAAGATTGCAGATTGAGTATTGAGTATTGAAAACTGTGAATTGAGTATATTATATTGAGGATTGAGGATTGACAACTGATAGTTGATGTCTGAGGGCTGAAGATTGAGGATTCCGTATTGAGGATTCAGAATTGAAATTTGAGGACTGAGCATTGAGGATTGAAGATTGAGTATTGAGGATTGAAGATTGAGAATTGAGGATTGAGGATTGAGGATTGAGGATGAGGGCTGAGGGTTGAGGATTGAGGTTTGAGGACTGAGGACTGAGGATTGAGTATTGAGAATTGAGTATTGAGGATTGAGGATTGAAGATTGAGTATTGAGGATTGAAGATTGACGATTGAGGATTGAGGATTGAGGATTGAGGATTGAGGATTGAGGATTGAAGATTGAGTATTGAGGATTGAAGGTAGAGGATTGAGGATTGAGAATTGAGGATTGAGGCTTGATGATTGAGTACTGAGGATTGAAGATTAAGATTGGGGATTGAGGATTGAGGATTGAGGATTGAGGATTGAGGATTGAAGATTGAGTATTGAGGATTGAAGATTGAGGATTGAGGATTGAGGATTGAGGATTGAGGATTGAAGATTGAGTACTGAGGATTGAAGATTAAGATTGAGGATTGAGGATTGAGGACTGAGGATTGAGGATTGAGGATTGAAGGTTCAGTATTGAGGATTGAAGATTGAGAATTGAGGATTGAGGATTGAGCGTTGAGGACTGAGTGTTGAGGGTTGAGTGATGAGAATTGATGATTGTGGATAGAGATTTGAAGATTGCAGATTGAGTATTGAGTATTGAAAGCTGTGAATTGAGTATATTCTATTGAGGATTGAGGATTGACAACTGATTGTTGAGGACTGAGGGCTGAAGATTGAGGATTCCGTATTGAGGATTCAGAATTGAAATTTGAGGACCGAGCATTGAGGATTGAAGATTGAGTATTGAGGATTGAAGATTGAGAACTGAGGATTGAGGATTGAGGATTGAGTATGAGGGCTGAGGGTTGAGGATTGAGGTTTGAGGACTGAGGACTGAGGATTGAGGATTGAGAATTGAGGATTGAGGATTGAGGATTGAAGATTGAGTATCGAGGATTGAAGATTGAGGATTGAGGATTGAGGATTGAGGATTGAGGATTGAAGATTGAGGTTTGAGGATTGAGGATTGAGGATTGAGGATTGAGGTATGAGGATTGAAGATTGAGGTTTGCGTATTGAGGATAGAACATTGAGGATTGAAGATTGAGGATTGAGGGTTGAAGATTGAGGATCGAGGATTGAGGATTGAGGATTGAGGATTGAGGATTGAAGAATGAGGATTGAGGATTGAAGATTGAGGATTGAGTATTGAAGACTGAGTATTGAGGATTGAAGATTGAGGATTGAGGAGTGAGTACAGAAAATTGAGGATTTGGGACTGAGGATTGAAGATTGGGGTTTGAGGATCGAGGAT
Source organism: Calliopsis andreniformis (assembly GCF_051401765.1). Classification (NCBI taxonomy): domain Eukaryota; kingdom Metazoa; phylum Arthropoda; class Insecta; order Hymenoptera; family Andrenidae; genus Calliopsis; species Calliopsis andreniformis. The sequence goes on from NW_027480449.1 coordinate 4,972,134, forward strand.
TGAGGATTGAGGATTGAGGATTGAGCATTGAGGATTGAAGATTGAGGATTGAGGATTGAGGATTGAGGATTGAGGATTGAGGATTGAAGATTGAATATTGATGATTAAACATTGAGGGTTGAGGATTGAGGGTTGTGGATTGAGGACGAGGACTGAGTGTTGAATATTGATGTCTGAGGTCTGAGGATTGAGGATTGGGAATTGAGAATTGAGGATTGAGGATTGAAGATTGAGGATTGGGTATTGAGGATTGACGAATGAGGATTGAGGATTGAGGATTGAGGATTGAGGATTCAGGATTGAGGATTGAAGATTGAGTATTGAAGATTGACGGTAGAGGATTGAGGATTGAGGATTGAAGATTGAGTATTGGGGATTGAAGATTGAGGATTGAGGATTGAGGATTGAGGATTGAGGATTGAAGATTGAGTACTGAGGATTGAAGATTAAGATTGAGGATTGAGGATTGAGGACTGAGGACTGAGGATTGAGGATTGAAGGCTCAGTATTGAGGATTGAAGATTGAGAATTGAGGATTGAGGATGGAGGATTGAGGATGAGGGCTGAGGGTTGAGGATTGAGGTAGAGGACTGAGGACTGAGGATTGAGGATTGAGAATTGAGGATTGAGGATTGAGGGTTGAAGATTGAGGATTGGGTATTGAGGATTAAAGAATGAGGATTGAAGATTGAGGATTGAGGATTGAGGATTGAGGATTGAAGATTGAGTATTGAGGACTGAAGGTTGACGATCGAGGATTGAGGATAGAACATTGAGGATTGAAGATTGAGGATTGAGGGTTGAAGATTGAGGATCGAGGATTGAGGATTGAGGATTGAGGATTGAGGATTGAAGAATGAGGATTGAGGATTGAAGATTGAGGATTGAGTATTGAAGACTGAGTATTGAGGATTGAAGATTGAGGATTGAGGAGTGAGTACAGAAAATTGAGGATTTGGGACTGAGGATTGAAGATTGGGGTTTGAGGATCGAGGATTGAGGATTGAGGATTGAGGATTGAGCATTGAGGATTGAAGATTGAGGATTGAGGATTGAGGATTGAGGATTGAGGATTGAGGATTGAAGATTGAATATTGATGATTAAACATTGAGGCTTGAGGATTGAGGGTTGTGGATTGAGGACGAGGACTGAGTGTTGAATATTGATGTCTGAGGTCTGAGGATTGAGGATTGAGAATTGAGAATTGAGGATTGAGGATTGAAGATTGAGGATTGGGTATTGAGGATTGACGAATGAGGATTGAGGATTGAGGATTGAGGATTGAGGATTCAGGATTGAGGATTGAAGATTGAGTATTGAGGATTGACGGTAGAGGATTGAGGATTGAGAATTGAGGATTGAGGATTGAAGATTGAGTATTGGGGATTGAAGATTGAGGATTGAGGATTGAGGATTGAGGATTGAGGATTGAAGATTGAGTACTGAGGATTGAAGATTAAGATTGAGGATTGAGGATTGAGGACTGAGGATTGAGGATTGACGATTGAAGGTACAGTATTGAGGTTTGAAGATTGAGAATTGAGGACTGAGGATTGAACATTGAGGACTGAGTGTTGAGGGTTGAGTGATGAGAATTGATGTTTGTGAATAGAGATTTGAAGATTGCAGATTGAGTATTGAGTATTGAAAACTGTGAATTGAGTATATTATATTGAGGATTGAGGATTGACAACTGATAGTTGATGTCTGAGGGCTGAAGATTGAGGATTCCGTATTGAGGATTCAGAATTGAAATTTGAGGACTGAGCATTGAGGATTGAAGATTGAGTATTGAGGATTGAAGATTGAGAATTGAGGATTGAGGATTGAGGATTGAGGATGAGGGCTGAGGGTTGAGGATTGAGGTTTGAGGACTGAGGACTGAGGATTGAGTATTGAGAATTGAGTATTGAGGATTGAGGATTGAAGATTGAGTATTGAGGATTGAAGATTGACGATTGAGGATTGAGGATTGAGGATTGAGGATTGAGGATTGAGGATTGAAGATTGAGTATTGAGGATTGAAGGTAGAGGATTGAGGATTGAGAATTGAGGATTGAGGCTTGATGATTGAGTACTGAGGATTGAAGATTAAGATTGGGGATTGAGGATTGAGGATTGAGGATTGAGGATTGAGGATTGAAGATTGAGTATTGAGGATTGAAGATTGAGGATTGAGGATTGAGGATTGAGGATTGAGGATTGAAGATTGAGTACTGAGGATTGAAGATTAAGATTGAGGATTGAGGATTGAGGACTGAGGATTGAGGATTGAGGATTGAAGGTTCAGTATTGAGGATTGAAGATTGAGAATTGAGGATTGAGGATTGAGCGTTGAGGACTGAGTGTTGAGGGTTGAGTGATGAGAATTGATGATTGTGGATAGAGATTTGAAGATTGCAGATTGAGTATTGAGTATTGAAAGCTGTGAATTGAGTATATTCTATTGAGGATTGAGGATTGACAACTGATTGTTGAGGACTGAGGGCTGAAGATTGAGGATTCCGTATTGAGGATTCAGAATTGAAATTTGAGGACCGAGCATTGAGGATTGAAGATTGAGTATTGAGGATTGAAGATTGAGAACTGAGGATTGAGGATTGAGGATTGAGTATGAGGGCTGAGGGTTGAGGATTGAGGTTTGAGGACTGAGGACTGAGGATTGAGGATTGAGAATTGAGGATTGAGGATTGAGGGTTGAAGATTGAGGATTGGGTATTGAGGATTGAAGAATGAGGATTGAGGATTGAGGATTGAGGATTGAGGATTGAGGATTGAGGATTGAAGATTGAGTATTGAGGATTGAAGGTTGACGATCGAGGATTGAGGATTGAGGATTGAGGATTGAAGATTGAGTACTGAGGATTGAAGATTAAGATTGAGGATTGAGGATTGAGGACTGAGGATTGAGGATTGACGATTGAAGGTTCAGTATTGAGGATTGAAGGCTGAGAATTGAGGATTGAGGATTGAACATTGAGGACTGAGTGTTGAGGGTTGAGTGATGAGAATTGATGTTTGTGGATACAGATTTGAAGATTGCAGATTGAGTATTGAGTATTGAAAACTGTGAATTGAGTATATTCTATTGAGGATTGAGGATTGACAACTGATTGTTGAGGTCTGAGGGCTGAAGATTGAGGGTTCCGGATTGAGGATTCAGAATTGAAATTTGAGGACTGAACATTGAGGATTGAAGATTGAGTATTGAGGATTGAAGATTGAGAATTGAGGATTGAGGATTGAGGATTGAGGATGAGGGCTGAGGGTTGATGATTGAGGTTTGAGGACTGAGGACCGAGGATTGAGGATTGAGAATTGAGGATTGAGGATTGAGGGTTGAAGATTGAGGTTTGGGTATTGAGGATTGAAGAATGAGGATTGAGGATTGAGGATTGAGGAATGAGGAGTGAATATTGAGTATTGAGGATTGAAGATCGACTATTGAGAATTGAGGATTGAGGATTGAGGGTTGAAGATTGAGGATTGGGTATTGAGGATTGAAGAATGAGGATTGAGGATTGAGGATTGAGGATTGAGGATTGAGGATTGAAGATTGAGTATTGAGGACTGAAGGTTGACGATCGAGGATTGAGGATTGAGGATTGAGGATTGAAGATTGAGTACTGAGGATTGAAGATTAAGATTGAGGATTGAGGATTGAGGACTGAGGATTGAGGATTGACGATTGAAGGTACAGTATTGAGGTTTGAAGATTGAGAATTGAGGATTGAGGGTTGAACATTGAGGACTGAGTGTTGAGGGTTGAGTGATGAGAATTGATGTTTGTGGATACAGATTTGAAGATTGCAGATTGAGTATTGAGTATTGAAAACTGTGAATTGAGTATATTCTGTTGAGGATTGAGGATTGACAACTGATTGTTGAGGTCTGAGGGCTGAAGATTGAGGGTTCCGGATTGAGGATTCAGAATTGAAATTTGAGGACTGAGCACTGAGGATTGAAGATTGAGTATTGAGGATTGAAGATTGAGAATTGGGGATTGAGGATTGAGGATTGAGGATTGAGGATGAGGGCTGAGGGTTGATGATTGAGGTTTGAGGACTGAGGACTGAGGATTGAGGATTGAGAATTGAGGATTGAGGATTGAGGGTTGAAGATTGAGGATTGGGTATTGAGGATTGAAGAATGAGGATTGAGGATTGAGGATTGAGGATTGAGGAGTGAATATTGAGTATTGAGGATTGAAGGTCGACTATTGAGGATTGCGAATTGAGGATTGCGGGTTGAGGATTGAGGATTGAAGATTGAGTATTGAGGATTGAAGGTTGAGGATTGTGGATTGAGGATTGAGGATTGAGGCTTGAATATTGAGGATTGGGGACTGAGTGTTGAGGGTTAAGTGATGAGAATTGATGTTTGTGGATAGAGATTTGAAGATTGCAGGTTGAGTATTGTGTATTGAAAACTGTGAAATCATGATATTCTATTGAGGATTGAGGATGGACCACTGACTGTGGAGGACTGAGGGCTGAAGATTGAGGATTCAGGATTGGGGATTGAGGATTGAGGTTTGAGGACTGAGGATTGAGGATTGAGGATTGAGGATTGAGGATTGAGGATTGAGGATTGAAAACTACGGATCGGGTATTGAGGATTGAACATTGATGATTGAGGATTGAGGATTGAGGATTGAGGATTGAGGATTGAGGATTGAAGATTAAGATTGAGGATTGAGGATTGAGGATTGCGAATTGAGGATTGCGGGTTGAGGATTGAGGATTGAAGATTGAGTATTGAGGATTGAAGGTTGAGGATTGTGGATTGAGGATTGAGGATTGAGGCTTGAATATTGAGGATTGGGGACTGAGTGTTGAGGGTTGAGTGATGAGAATTGATGTTTGTGGATAGAGATTTGAAGATTGCAGGTTGAGTATTGAGTATTGAAAACTGTGAAATCATGATATTCTATTGAGGATTGAGGATGGACCACTGACTGTGGAGGACTGAGGGCTGAAGATTGAGGATTGAGGATTGAGGATTGAGGATTGAGGATTGAGGATTGAAGATTGAGTATCGAGGATTGAAGATTGAGGATTGAGGATTGAGGATTGAGGATTGAGGATTGAAGATTGAGGTTTGAGGATTGAGGATTGAGGATTGAGGGTTGAAGATTGAGGATTGGGTATTGAGGATTGAATAATGAGGATTGAGGATTGAGTATTGAGGATTGAGGATTGAAGATTGAGTACTGAGGATTGAAGATTCAGATTGAGGGTTGAGGATTGAGGATTGAGGATTGAGGTTTGAGGATTGAAGATTGAGGATTGCGTATTGAGGATAGAACATTGAGGATTGAAGATTGAGGATTGAGGGTTGAAGATTGAGGATCGAGGATTGAGGATTGAGGATTGAGGATTGAGGATTGAAGAATGAGGATTGAGGATTGAGGATTGAGGATTGAGTATTGAAGACTGAGTATTGAGGATTGAAGATTGAGGATTGAGGAGTGAGTACAGAAAATTGAGGATTTGGGACTGAGGATTGAAGATTGGGGTTTGAGGATCGAGGATTGAGGATTGAGGATTGAGGATTGAGCATTGAGGATTGAAGATTGAGGATTGAGGATTGAGGATTGAGGATTGAGGATTGAGGATTGAAGATTGAATATTGATGATTAAACATTGAGGGTTGAGGATTGAGGGTTGTGGATTGAGGACGAGGACTGAGTGTTGAATATTGATGTCTGAGGTCTGAGGATTGAGGATTGAGAATTGAGAATTGAGGATTGAGGATTGAAGATTGAGGATTGGGTATTGAGGATTGACGAATGAGGATTGAGGATTGAGGATTGAGGATTGAAGATTGAATATTGATGATTAAACATTGAGGGTTGAGGATTGAGGGTTGTGGATTGAGGACGAGGACTGAGTGTTGAATATTGATGTCTGAGGTCTGAGGATTGAGGATTGAGAGTTGAGAATTGAGGATTGAGGATTGAAGATTGAGGATTGGGTATTGAGGATTGACGAATGAGGATTGAGGATTGCGGATTGAGGATTGAGGATTGAGTATTGAGGATTGAAGACTGAGTGTTGAGGGTTGAGTGATGAGAATTGATGTTTGTGGATAGAGATTTGAAGATTGCAGATTGAGTATTGAGTATTGAAAGCTGTGAATTGATGATATTCTCTTGAGGATTGAGGATTGACAACTGATTGTTGAGGACTGAGGGCTGAAGGTTGAGGATTCAGGATTGAGGATTCAGGATTGTGGATTGAGGATTGAGGATTGAGAATTGAAGATTGAGGATTGAGTATTGGGGGTTTTGGATTGAGGACGAGGACTGAGGGTTGAGTATTGATGTTTGAGGTCTGAGGATTGAGGGTTGAGGATTGTGAATTGAGGATTGAGGATTGAAGATTGAGGATTGGGTACTGAGGATTGAAGAATGAGCATTGAGTATTGAGTATTGACGATTGAGGATTGAGGATTGAGGATTGAAGATTGAGGATTAGGTATTGAGAATTGAAGAATGAGGATTGAGTATTGAGTATTGAGGATTGAGGATTGAAGATTGAGTATTGAGGATTGATGATTGACGATTGAGGATTGAGGATTGAGGATTGAGGATTGAGGATTGAGGATTGATGATTGAAGATTGAGTTTTGGGTATTGAAGATTGAGGATTGAGGATTGAGGATTGTGGATTGAGGATTGAAGATTGAGTACTGAGGATTGAAGATTAAGATTGAGGATTGAGGATTAAGGATTGAGGATTGAGGATTGAGGATTGAAGATTGAGTATTGAGGATTGAAGATTAAGGATTGAGCATTGAGGATTGAGGATTGAAGACTGAGTATTGAGGATTGAAGATTGAGGATTGAGGATTGAGGATTGAGGATTGAGGATTGAGGATTGAGGATTGCGGATAGAAGATTGAGGATTGGGTATTGCGGATTGAACATTGAGGATTGAGGATTGAGGATTGAGGATTGAGGACTGAAGATTGAATATTGATGATTGAATATTGAGGATTGAGGATTGATGGTTGTGGATTGAGGACGAGGACTGAGGGTTGACTACTGCTGTTTGAGGTCTGAGGATTGAGGATTGAGGATTGAGAATTGAGGATTGAGGATTGAGGATTGAAGACTGAGAATTGGGTATTGAGGATTGAAGAATGAGGATTGAGGATTGAGGATTGAGGATTGAGGATTGAAGACTGAGTGCTGAGGGTTGAGTGATGAGAGTTGATGTTTGTGGATAGAGATTTGAAGATTGCAGATTAAGTATTGAGTATTGAAGACTGTGAATTGATGATATTCTCTTGAGGATTGAGGATTGACAGCTGATTGTTGAGGACTGAGGGCTGAAGGTTGAGGATTCAGGATTGAGGATTCAGGATTGTGGATTGAGGATTGAGGATTGAGAATTGAAGATTGTGGATTGAGTATTGGGGGTTGTGGATTGAGGACGAGGACTGAGGGTTGAGTATTGATGTTTGAGGTCTGAGGATTGAGGGTTGAGGATTGTGAATTGAGGATTGAGGATTGAAGATTGAGGATTGGGTACTGAGGATTGAAGAATGAGCATTGAGTATTGAGTATTGACGATTGAGGATTGAGGATTGAAGATTGAGGATTAGGTATTGAGGATTGAGGACTGAAGATTGAATATTGAAGATTGAGGATTGAGGATTGAGGATTGAGGATTGAGGATTGAGGATTGAGGATTGAAGATTGAGTACTGAGGATTGAAGATTGAGGATTGAGGATTGAGGTTTGAGGATTGAGGATTGAAGATTGAGTACTGAGGATTGAAGATTAAGATTGAGGATTGATGATTGAGGATTGAGGATTGAAGATTGAGGATTGGGGACTGAGTATTGAGGGTTGAGTGATGAGAATTGATGCTTGTGGATTGAGGTCTGAAGACTGCAGATTGAGTATTAAGTATTGAAAACTGTGAACTGAGGATATTCTGTTGAGGATTGAGGATTGACAACTGATTGTTGAGGACTTAGGGCTGAAGATTGAGGATTCAGGGTTGAGGATTCAGGATTGAGGTTTGAGGACTGAGGATTGAGGATTGAGAATTGAGGATTGAGGATTGAGGATTGAAGACTGAGGATTGGGTATTGAAGATTGAACATTCAGGATTGAGTGTTGAGGATAGAGGATTGAGGATTGAGGATTGAAGGTTGAATATTAAAGACTGAATATTGAGGATTGAGGATTGAGGGTTGTGGATTGAGGACGAGGACTGAGGGTTGAGTATTGATGTTTGAAGTCTGAGGATTCAGGATTGAAGATTGAGTATTGAGGATAGAAGACTGAGGATTGAGGATTGTCGATTAAGGATTGAGGATGAGGTCTGAGGGTTGAGGATTGAGGTTTGAGGACTGAGGACTGAGGATTGAGAATTAAGAATTGAGTATTGAGGATTGAGGATTGAAGATTGAGGATTGGGTATTGAGGATTGCAGAATGAGGATTGAGGATTGAGGATTGAGGATTGAGGATTGAAGATTGAGTATTGAGCATTGAAGCCTGACGATTGAGGATTGAGGATTGAGGATTGAGGATTGAGGATGGAGGATTGAAGATTGAGTATTGAGGATTGAAGATTGAGGATCGAGGAGTGAGTATTGAAGATTGAGGATTTGGGACTGAGGATTGAAGATTGGGGTTTGAGGATTGAGGATTGAGGATTGAGGATTGAGGGTTGAGGAATGAAGATTAAGATTGAGGATTGAGGATTGAGGATTGAGGATTGAGGATTGAGGATTGAGGATTGAGGATTGAGGATTGAAGATTGAGGATTGCGTATTGAGGATAGAACATTGAGGATTGAGTATTGAGTATTGAGGATTGAGGATTGAGGATTGAAGATTGAATATTGATGATTGAGATTGAGGATCGAGGATTGAGGGTTGTGGGTTGAGGACGAGGACTGAGTGTTGAGTATTGATGTTTGAGGTCTGAGGATTGAGGATTGAGGATTGAGGATTGAGGGTTGAGGATTGAGGATTCAGGATTGAGGATTGAAGATTGAGGATTGGCTATTGAAGATTGAAGAATGAGGATTGAGGATTGAGGGTCGAGGATTGAGGATTGAAGGTTGAGTATTGAGGATTGAAGGTTGACGATTGAGGATTGAGGATTGAGGATTGAGGATTGAGGATTGAGGATTGAGGATTGAAGATTGAGTATTGAGGATTGAAGATTGAGGATTGTGGATTGAGGGTTGACGATTGAGGATTGAAGATTGAGGATTGAGGATTGAGGATTGAGGATTGAGGATTGAAGACTGAGGATTGGGTATTGAGGATTGAAGAATGAGGATTGAGGATTGAGGATTGAGGATTGAAGATTGAGTATTGAGCATTGAATATTGAGGATTGAGGATTGAGGATTGAGCATTGAGGATTGAGGACTGCGGATAGAAGATTGAGGATTGGGTATTGGGGATTGAACATTGAGGATTGAGGATTGAGGATTGAGGATTGAGGACTGAAGATTGAATATTGATGATTGAATATTGAGGATTGAGGATTGATGGTTGTGGATTGAGGACGAGCACTGAGGGTTGAGTATTGCTGTTTGAGGTCTGAGGATTGAGGATTGAGGATTGAGAATTGAGGATTGAGGATTGAGGATTGAAGATTGAGAATTGGGTATTCAGGATTGAAGAATGAGGATTGAGGATTGAGGATTGAGTATTGAGGATTGAAGACTGAGTGTTGAGGGTTGAGTGAAGAGAATTGATGTTTGTGGATAGAGATTTGAAGATTGCAGATTGAGTATTGAGTATTGAAAACTGTGAATTGATGATATTCTCTTAAGGATTGAGGATTGACAACTGATTGTTGAGGACTGAGGGCTGAAGGTTGAGGATTCAGGATTGAGGATTCAGGATTGTGGATTGAGGATTGAGGATTGAGAATTTAAGATTGAGGAGTGAGTATTGGTGGTTGAGGATTGAGGACGAGGACTGAGGGTTGAGTGTTGATGTTTGTGGTCTGAGGATTGAGGGTTGAGGATTGAGAATTGAGGATTGAGGATTGAAGATTGAGGATTGGGTACTGAGGATTGAAGAATGAGGATTGAGTATTGAGTATTGAGGATTGAGGATTGAGGATTGAGGATTGAAGATTGAGGATTGAGGGTTGAAGACTGAGGATTGAGGTGTGAGTATTGAAGATTGTGGATTTGGGACTGAGGATTGAAGATTGAGGATTGAGGATTGAGGATTGTGGATTGAGGATTGAAGATTGAGTACTGAGGATTGAAGATTAAGATTGAGGATTGAGGATTGAGGATTGAGGATTGAGGATTGAAGATTGAGGATTCGGTATTGAGGATTGAAGAATGAGGATTGAGGAGTGAGGACTGAGGATTGACGCTTGAGGATTGAGGGTTGAGGATGGAGGATTGAGGATTGAGGATTGCAGACTGAGTATTGACGATTGACGATGGGATGATTGAGGATTGAGGATAGAAGATTGAGAATTGGGGACTGAGGATTCAAGATTGAGGATCGAAGATTGAGAATTGAGGATGGAAGATTGATAATTGAGGATTGAGGATTGAGGATTGAGGATTGAGGATTGAAGAATGAGGATTGAGGATTGAGGATTGAGGATTGAGTATTGAAGACTGAGTATTGAGGATTGAAGATTGAGGATTGAGGAGTGAGTACAGAAAATTGAGGATTTGGGATTGAGGATTGAAGATTGGGGTTTGAGGATCGAGGATTGAGGATTGAGGATTTAGGATTGAGGATTGAGGATTGAAGATTGAGGATTGAGGATTGAGGATTTAGGATTGAGGATTGATGACTGAAGATTGAATATTGATGATTAAACATTGAGGGTTGAGGATTGAGGGTTGTGGATTGAGGACGAGGACTGAGTGTTGAATATTGATGTCTGAGGTCTGAGGATTGAGGATTGAGAATTGAGAATTGAGGATTGAGGATTGAAGATTGAGGATTGGGTATTGAGGATTGACGAATGAGGATTGAGGATTGAGGATTGAGGATTGAAGATTGAATATTGATGATTAAACATTGAGGGTTGAGGATTGAGGGTTGTGGATTGAGGACGAGGACTGAGTGTTGAATATTGATGTCTGAGGTCTGAGGATTGAGGATTGAGAATTGAGAATTGAGGATTGAGGATTGAAGATTGAGGATTGGGTATTGAGGATTGACGAATGAGGATTGAGGATTGCGGATTGAGGATTGAGGATTGAGTATTGAGGATTGAAGTCTGAGTGTTGAGGGTTGAGTGATGAGAATTGATGTTTGTGGATAGAGATTTGAAGATTGCAGATTGAGTATTGAGTATTGAAAACTGTGAATTGATGATATTCTCTTAAGGATTGAGGATTGACAACTGATTGTTGAGGACTGAGGGCTGAAGGTTGAGGATTCAGGATTGAGGATTCAGGATTGTGGATTGAGGATTGAGGATTGAGAATTAAAGATTGAGGATTGAGTATTGGGGGTTGAGGATTGAGGACGAGGACTGAGGGTTGAGTGTTGATGTTTGTGGTCTGAGGATTGAGGGTTGAGGATTGAGAATTGAGGATTGAGGATTGAAGATTGAGGATTGGGTACTGAGGATTGAAGAATGAGGATTGAGTATTGAGTATTGAGGATTGAGGATTGAGGATTGAGGATTGAAGACTGAGGATTAGGTATTGAGGATTGATGAATGAGGATTCAGTATTGAGTATTGAGGATTGAGGATTGAAGATTGAGTATTGAGGATTGAAGATTGACGATTGAGGATTGAGGTTTGAGGATTGAAGATTGAGGATTGCGTATTGAGGATAGAACATTGAGGATTGAAGATTGAGGATTGAGGGTTGAAGATTGAGGATCGAGGATTGAGGATTGAGGATTGAGGATTGAGGATTGAAGAATGAGGATTGAGGATTGAGGATTGAGGATTGAGTATTGAAGACTGAGTATTGAGGATTGAAGATTGAGGATTGAGGAGTGAGTACAGAAAATTGAGGATTTGGGACTGAGGATTGAAGATTGGGGTTTGAGGATCGAGGATTGAGGATTGAGGACTGAGGATTGAGCATTGAGGATTGAAGATTGAGGATTGAGGATTGAGGATTGAGGATTGAGGATTGAGGATTGAAGATTGAATATTGATGATTAAACATTGAGGGTTGAGGATTGAGGGTTGTGGATTTAGGACGAGGACTGAGTGTTGAATATTGATGTCTGAGGTCTGAGGATTGAGGATTGAGAATTGAGAATTGAGGATTGAGGATTGAAGATTGAGGATTGGGTATTGAGGATTGACGAATGAGGATTGAGGATTGGGGATTGAGGATTGAGGATTCAGGATTGAGGATTGAAGATTGAGTATTGAGGATTGACGGTTGAGGATTGAGGATTGAGAATTGAGGATTGAGGATTGAAGATTGAGTATTGGGGATTGAAGATTGAGGATTGAGGATTGAGGATTGAGGATTGAGGATTGAAGATTGAGTACTGAGGATTGAAGATTAAGATTGAGGATTGAGGATTGAGGACTGAGGATTGAGGATTGAGGATTGAAGGTTAAGTATTGAGGATTGAAGATTGAGAATTGAGGATTGAGGATTGAGGATTGAGGATGAGGGCTGAGGGTTGAGGATTGAGGTAGAGGACTGAGGACTGAGGATTGAGGATTGAGAATTGAGGATTGAGGATTGAGGGTTGAAGATTGAGGATTGGGTATTGAGGATTGAAGAATGAGGATTGAGGAATGAGGATTGAGGATTGAGGATTGAGGATTGAAGATTGAGTATTGAGGACTGAAGGTTGTCGATCGAGGATTGAGGATTGAGGATTGAGGATTGAAGATTGAGTACTGAGGATTGAAGATTAAGATTGAGGATTGAGGATTGAGGACTGAGGATTGAGGATTGACGATTGAAGGTACAGTATTGAGGTTTGAAGATTGAGAATTGAGGATTGAGGATTGAACATTGAGGACTGAGTGTTGAGGGTTGAGTGATGAGAATTGATGTTTGTGGATACAGATTTGAAGATTGCAGATTGAGTATTGAGTATTGAAAACTGTGAATTGAGTATATTCTGTTGAGGATTGAGGATTGACAACTGATTGTTGAGGTCTGAGGGCTGAAGATTGAAGGTTCCGGATTGAGGATTCAGAATTGAAATTTGAGGACTGAGCATTGAGGATTGAAGATTGAGTATTGTGGATTGAAGATTGAGAATTGAGGATTGAGGATTGAGGATTGAGGATGAGGGCTGAGGGTTGATGATTGAGGTTTGAGGACTGAGGACTGAGGATTGAGGATTGAGAATTGAGGATTGAGGATTGAGGGTTGAAGAATGAGGATTGGGTATTGAGGATTGAAGAATGAGGATTGAGGATTGAGGATTGAGGATTGAGGAGTGAATATTGAGTATTGAGGATTGAAGATCGACTATTGAGGATTGCGAATTGAGGATTGCGGGTTGAGGATTGAGGATTGAAGATTGAGTATTGAGGATTGAAGGTTGAGGATTGTGGATTGAGGATTGAGGATTGAGGCTTGAATATTGAGGATTGGGGACTGAGTGTTGAGGGTTGAGTGATGAGAATTGATGTTTGTGGATAGAGATTTGAAGATTGCAGGTTGAGTATTGAGTATTGAAAACTGTGAAATCATGATATTCTATTGAGGATTGAGGATGGACCGCTGACTGTGGAGGACTGAGGGCTGAAGATTGAGGATTCAGGATTGGGGATTGAGGATTGAGGTTTGAGGACTGAGGATTGAGGATTGAGGATTGAGGATTGAGGATTGAGGATTGAGGATTGAAGACTGAGGATCGGGTATTGAGGATTGAACATTGATGATTGAGGATTGAGGATTGAGGATTGAGGATTGAGGATTGAGGATTGAAGATTAAGATTGAGGATTGAGGATTGAGGATTGCGAATTGAGGATAGCGGGTTGAGGATTGAGGATTGAAGATTGAGTATTGAGGATTGAAGGTTGAGGATTGTGGATTGAGGATTCAGGATTGAGGCTTGAATATTGAGGATTGGGGACTGAGTGTTGAGGATTGCGTGATGAGAATTGATGTTTGTGGATAGAGATCTGAAGATTGCAGGTTGAGTATTGAGTATTGAAAACTGTGAAATCATGATATTCTATTGAGGATTGAGGATGGACCACTGATTGTGGAGGACTGAGGGCTGAAGATTGAGGATTGAGTATTGAGGATTGAGGATTGGGGATTGAGGATTGAAGATTGAGTATCGAGGATTGAAGATTGAGGATTGAGGATTGAGGATTGAGGATTGAGGATTGAAGATTGAGGTTTGAGGATTGAGGATTGAGGATTGAGGGTTGAAGATTGAGGATTGGGTATTGAGGATTGAATAATGAGGATTGAGGATTGAGTATTGAGGATTGAGGATTGAAGATTGAGTACTGAGGATTGAAGATTAAGATTGAGGGTTGAGGATTGAGGATTGAGGATTGAGGTTTGAGGATTGAAGATTGAGGATTGCGTATTGAGGATAGAACATTGAGGATTGAAGATTGAGGATTGAGGGTTGAAGATTGAGGATTAGGTATTGAGGATTGATGAATGAGGATTCAGTATTGAGTATTGAGGATTGAGGATTGAAGATTGAGTATTGAGGATTGAAGATTGACGATTGAGGATTGAGGTTTGAGGATTGAAGATTGAGGATTGCGTATTGAGGATAGAACATTGAGGATTGAAGATTGAGGATTGAGGGTTGAAGATTGAGGATCGAGGATTGAGGATTGAGGATTGAGGATTGAGGATTGAAGAATGAGGATTGAGGATTGAGGATTGAGGATTGAGTATTGAAGACTGAGTATTGAGGATTGAAGATTGAGGATTGAGGAGTGAGTACAGAAAATTGAGGATTTGGGACTGAGGATTGAAGATTGGGGTTTGAGGATCGAGGATTGAGGATTGAGGACTGAGGATTGAGCATTGAGGATTGAAGATTGAGGATTGAGGATTGAGGATTGAGGATTGAGGATTGAGGATTGAAGATTGAATATTGATGATTAAACATTGAGGGTTGAGGATTGAGGGTTGTGGATTTAGGACGAGGACTGAGTGTTGAATATTGATGTCTGAGGTCTGAGGATTGAGGATTGAGAATTGAGAATTGAGGATTGTGGATTGAAGATTGAGGATTGGGTATTGAGGATTGACGAATGAGGATTGAGGATTGGGGATTGAGGATTGAGGATTCAGGATTGAGGATTGAAGATTGAGTATTGAGGATTGACGGTTGAGGATTGAGGATTGAGAATTGAGGATTGAGGATTGAAGATTGAGTATTGGGGATTGAAGATTGAGGATTGAGGATTGAGGATTGAGGATTGAGGATTGAAGATTGAGTACTGAGGATTGAAGATTAAGATTGAGGATTGAGGATTGAGGACTGAGGATTGAGGATTGAGGATTGAAGGTTAAGTATTGAGGATTGAAGATTGAGAATTGAGGATTGAGGATTGAGGATTGAGGATGAGGGCTGAGGGTTGAGGATTGAGGTAGAGGACTGAGGACTGAGGATTGAGGATTGAGAATTGAGGATTGAGGATTGAGGGTTGAAGATTGAGGATTGGGTATTGAGGATTGAAGAATGAGGATTGAGGAATGAGGATTGAGGATTGAGGATTGAGGATTGAAGATTGAGTATTGAGGACTGAAGGTTGTCGATCGAGGATTGAGGATTGAGGATTGAGGATTGAAGATTGAGTACTGAGGATTGAAGATTAAGATTGAGGATTGAGGATTGAGGACTGAGGATTGAGGATTGACGATTGAAGGTACAGTATTGAGGTTTGAAGATTGAGAATTGAGGATTGAGGATTGAACATTGAGGACTGAGTGTTGAGGGTTGAGTGATGAGAATTGATGTTTGTGGATACAGATTTGAAGATTGCAGATTGAGTATTGAGTATTGAAAACTGTGAATTGAGTATATTCTGTTGAGGATTGAGGATTGACAACTGATTGTTGAGGTCTGAGGGCTGAAGATTGAAGGTTCCGGATTGAGGATTCAGAATTGAAATTTGAGGACTGAGCATTGAGGATTGAAGATTGAGTATTGTGGATTGAAGATTGAGAATTGAGGATTGAGGATTGAGGATTGAGGATGAGGGCTGAGGGTTGATGATTGAGGTTTGAGGACTGAGGACTGAGGATTGAGGATTGAGAATTGAGGATTGAGGATTGAGGGTTGAAGAATGAGGATTGGGTATTGAGGATTGAAGAATGAGGATTGAGGATTGAGGATTGAGGATTGAGGAGTGAATATTGAGTATTGAGGATTGAAGATCGACTATTGAGGATTGCGAATTGAGGATTGCGGGTTGAGGATTGAGGATTGAAGATTGAGTATTGAGGATTGAAGGTTGAGGATTGTGGATTGAGGATTGAGGATTGAGGCTTGAATATTGAGGATTGGGGACTGAGTGTTGAGGGTTGAGTGATGAGAATTGATGTTTGTGGATAGAGATTTGAAGATTGCAGGTTGAGTATTGAGTATTGAAAACTGTGAAATCATGATATTCTATTGAGGATTGAGGATGGACCGCTGACTGTGGAGGACTGAGGGCTGAAGATTGAGGATTCAGGATTGGGGATTGAGGATTGAGGTTTGAGGACTGAGGATTGAGGATTGAGGATTGAGGATTGAGGATTGAGGATTGAGGATTGAAGACTGAGGATCGGGTATTGAGGATTGAACATTGATGATTGAGGATTGAGGATTGAGGATTGAGGATTGAGGATTGAGGATTGAAGATTAAGATTGAGGATTGAGGATTGAGGATTGCGAATTGAGGATAGCGGGTTGAGGATTGAGGATTGAAGATTGAGTATTGAGGATTGAAGGTTGAGGATTGTGGATTGAGGATTCAGGATTGAGGCTTGAATATTGAGGATTGGGGACTGAGTGTTGAGGATTGCGTGATGAGAATTGATGTTTGTGGATAGAGATCTGAAGATTGCAGGTTGAGTATTGAGTATTGAAAACTGTGAAATCATGATATTCTATTGAGGATTGAGGATGGACCACTGATTGTGGAGGACTGAGGGCTGAAGATTGAGGATTGAGTATTGAGGATTGAGGATTGGGGATTGAGGATTGAAGATTGAGTATCGAGGATTGAAGATTGAGGATTGAGGATTGAGGATTGAGGATTGAGGATTGAAGATTGAGGTTTGAGGATTGAGGATTGAGGATTGAGGGTTGAAGATTGAGGATTGGGTATTGAGGATTGAATAATGAGGATTGAGGATTGAGTATTGAGGATTGAGGATTGAAGATTGAGTACTGAGGATTGAAGATTAAGATTGAGGGTTGAGGATTGAGGATTGAGGATTGAGGTTTGAGGATTGAAGATTGAGGATTGCGTATTGAGGATAGAACATTGAGGATTGAAGATTGAGGATTGAGGGTTGAAGATTGAGGATCGAGGATTGAGGATTGAGGATTGAGGATTGAGGATTGAAGAATGAGGATTGAGGATTGAGGATTGAGGATTGAGTATTGAAGACTGAGTATTGAGGATTGAAGATTGAGGATTGAGGAGTGAGTACAGAAAATTGAGGATTTGGGACTGAGGATAGAAGATTGGGGTTTGAGGATCGAGGATTGAGGATTGAGTATTTAGGATTGAGGATTGAGGATTGAAGATTGAGGATTGAGGATTGAGGATTGAAGATTGAATATTGATGATTAAACATTGAGGGTTGAGGATTGAGGGTTGTGGATTGAGGACGAGGACTGAGTGTTGAATATTGATGTCTGAGGTCTGAGGATTGAGGATTGAGAATTGAGAATTGAGGATTGAGGATTGAAGATTGAGGATTGGGTATTGAGGATTGACGAATGAGGATTGAGGATTGAGGATTGAGGATTGAAGATTGAATATTGATGATTAAACATTGAGGGTTGAGTATTGAGCGTTGTGGATTGAGGACGAGGACTGAGTGTTGAATATTGATGTCTGAGGTCTGAGGATTGAGGATTGAGAATTGAGAATTGAGGATTGAGGATTGAAGATTGAGGATTGGGTATTGAGGATTGACGAATGAGGATTGAGGATTGCGGATTGAGGATTGAGGATTGAGTATTGAGGATTGAAGTCTGAGTGTTGAGGGTTGAGTGATGAGAATTGATGTTTGTTGGTAGAGATTTGAAGATTGCAGATTGAGTATTGAGTATTGAAAACTGTGAATTGATGATATTCTCTTAAGGATTGAGGATTGACAACTGATTGTTGAGGACTGAGGGCTGAAGGTTGAGGATTCAGGATTGAGGATTCAGGATTGTGGATTGAGGATTGAGGATTGAGAATTTAAGATTGAGGATTGAGTATTGGGGGTTGAGGATTGAGGACGAGGACTGAGGGTTGAGTGTTGATGTTTGTGGTCTGAGGATTGAGGGTTGAGGATTGAGAATTGAGGATTGAGGATTGGAGATTGAGGATTGGGTACTGAGGATTGAAGAATGAGGATTGAGTATTGAGTATTGAGGATTGAGGATTGAGGATTGAGGATTGAAGACTGAGGATTAGGTATTGAGGATTGATGAATGAGGATTGAGTATTGAGTATTGAGGATTGAGGATTGAAGATTGAGTATTGAGGATTGAAGATTGACGATTGAGGATTGAGGTTTGAGGATTGAAGATTGAGGATTGCGTATTGAGGATAGAACATTGAGGATTGAAGATTGAGGATTGAGGGTTGAAGATTGAGGATCGAGGATTGAGGATTGAGGATTGAGGATTGAGGATTGAAGAATGAGGATTGAGGATTGAGGATTGAGGATTGAGTATTGAAGACTGAGTATTGAGGATTGAAGATTGAGGATTGAGGAGTGAGTACAGAAAATTGAGGATTTGGGACTGAGGATTGAAGATTGGGGTTTGAGGATCGAGGATTGAGGATTGAGGATTGAGGATTGAGCATTGAGGATTGAAGATTGAGGATTGAGGATTGAGGATTGAGGATTGAGGATTGAGGATTGAAGATTGAATATTGATGATTAAACATTGAGGGTTGAGGATTGAGGGTTGTGGATTTAGGACGAGGACTGAGTGTTGAATATTGATGTCTGAGGTCTGAGGATTGAGGATTGAGAATTGAGAATTGAGGATTGAGGATTGAAGATTGAGGATTGGGTATTGAGGATTGACGAATGAGGATTGAGGATTGGGGATTGAGGATTGAGGATTCAGGATTGAGGATTGAAGATTGAGTATTGAGAATTGACGGTAGAGGATTGAGGATTGAGAATTGAGGATTGAGGATTGAAGATTGAGTATTGGGGATTGAAGATTGAGGATTGAGGATTGAGGATTGAGGATTGAGGATTGAAGATTGAGTACTGAGGATTGAAGATTAAGATTGAGGATTGAGGATTGAGGACTGAGGATTGAGGATTGAGGATTGAAGGTTAAGTATTGAGGATTGAAGATTGAGAATTGAGGATTGAGGATTGAGGATTGAGGATGAGGGCTGAGGGTTGAGGATTGAGGTAGAGGACTGAGGACTGAGGATTGAGGATTGAGAATTGAGGATTGAGGATTGAGGGTTGAAGATTGAGGATTGGGTATTGAGGATTGAAGAATGAGGATTGAGGATTGAGGATTGAGGATTGAGGATTGAGGATTGAAGATTGAGTATTGAGGACTGAAGGTTGTCGATCGAGGATTGAGGATTGAGGATTGAGGATTGAAGATTGAGTACTGAGGATTGAAGATTAAGATTGAGGATTGAGGATTGAGGACTGAGGATTGAGGATTGACGATTGAAGGTACAGTATTGAGGTTTGAAGATTGAGAATTGAGGATTGAGGATTGAACATTGAGGACTGAGTGTTGAGGGTTGAGTGATGAGAATTGATGTTTGTGGATACAGATTTGAAGATTGCAGATTGAGTATTGAGTATTGAAAACTGTGAATTGAGTATATTCTGTTGAGGATTGAGGATTGACAACTGATTGTTGAGGTCTGAGGGCTGAAGATTGAAGGTTCCGGATTGTGGATTCAGAATTGAAATTTGAGGACTGAGCATTGAGGATTGAAGATTGAGTATTGAGGATTGAAGATTGAGAATTGAGGATTGAGGATTGAGGATTGAGGATGAGGGCTGAGGGTTGATGATTGAGGTTTGAGGACTGAGGACTGAGGATTGAGGATTGAGAATTGAGGATTGAGGATTGAGGGTTGAAGAATGAGGATTGGGTATTGAGGATTGAAGAATGAGGATTGAGGATTGAGGATTGAGGATTGAGGAGTGAATATTGAGTATTGAGGATTGAAGATCGACTATTGAGGATTGCGAATTGAGGATTGCGGGTTGAGGATTGAGGATTGAAGATTGAGTATTGAGGATTGAAGGTTGAGGATTGTGGATTGAGGATTGAGGATTGAGGCTTGAATATTGAGGATTGGGGACTGAGTGTTGAGGGTTGAGTGATGAGAATTGATGTTTGTGGATAGAGATTTGAAGATTGCAGGTTGAGTATTGAGTATTGAAAACTGTGAAATCACGATATTCTATTGAGGATTGAGGATGGACCACTGACTGTGGAGGACTGAGGGCTGAAGATTGAGGATTCAGGATTGGGGATTGAGGATTGAGGTTTGAGGTCTGAGGATTGAGGATTGAGGATTGAGGATTGAGGATTGAGGATTGAGGATTGAAGACTGAGGATCGGGTATTGAGGATTGAACATTGATGATTGAGGATTGAGGATTGAGGATTGAGGATTGAGGATTGAGGATTGAAGATTAAGATTGAGGATTGAGGATTGAGGATTGCGAATTGAGGATTGCGGGTTGAGGATTGAGGATTGAAGATTGAGTATTGAGGATTGAAGGTTGAGGATTGTGGATTGAGGATTGAGGATTGAGGCTTGAATATTGAGGATTGGGGACTGAGTGTTGAGGGTTGAGTGATGAGAATTGATGTTTGTGGATAGAGATTTGAAGATTGCAGGTTGAGTATTGAGTATTGAAAACTGTGAAATCATGATATTCTATTGAGGATTGAGGATGGACCACTGACTGTGGAGGACTGAGGGCTGAAGATTGAGGATTGAGGATTGAGGATTGAGGATTCGGGATTGAGGATTGAAGATTGAGTATCGAGGATTGAAGATTGAGGATTGAGGATTGAGGATTGAGGATTGAGGATTGAAGATTGAGGTTTGAGGATTGAGGATTGAGGATTGAGGGTTGAAGATTGAGGATTGGGTATTGAGGATTGAATAATGAGGATTGAGGATTGAGTATTGAGGATTGAGGATTGAAGATTGAGTACTGAGGATTGAAGATTAAGATTGAGGGTTGAGGATTGAGGATTGAGGATTGAGGTTTGAGGATTGAAGATTGAGGATTGCGTATTGAGGATAGAACATTGAGGATTGAAGATTGAGGATTGATGGTTGTGGATTGAGGACGAGGACTGAGGGTTGAGTATTGCTGTTTGAGGTCTGAGGATTGAGGATTGATGATTGAGAATTGAGGATTGAGGATTGAGGATTGAAGATTGAGAATTGGGTATTCAGGATTGAAGAATGAGGATTGAGGATTGAGGATTGAGTATTGAGGATTGAAGACTGAGTGTTGAGGGTTGAGTGAAGAGAATTGATGTTTGTGGATTGATATTTGAAGATTGCAGATTGAGTATTGAGTATTGAAAACTGTGAATTGATGATATTCTCTTAAGGATTGAGGATTGACAACTGATTGTTGAGGACTGAGGGCTGAAGGTTGAGGATTCAGGATTGAGGATTCAGGATTGTGGATTGAGGATTGAGGATTGAGAATTTAAGATTGAGGATTGAGTATTGGGGTTGAGGATTGAGGACGAGGACTGAGGGTTGAGTGTTGATGTTTGTGGTCTGAGGATTGAGGGTTGAGGATTGAGAATTGAGGATTGAGGATTGAAGATTGAGGATTGGGTACTGAGGATTGAAGAATGAGGATTGAGTATTGAGTATTGAGGATTGAGGATTGAGGATTGAGGATTGAAGATTGAGGATTGAGGGTTGAAGACTGAGGATTGAGGTGTGAGTATTGAAGATTGTGGATTTGGGACTGAGGATTGAAGATTGAGGATTGAGGATTGAGGATTGTGGATTGAGGATTGAAGATTGAGTACTGAGGATTGAAGATTAAGATTGAGGATTGAGGATTGAGGATTGAGGATTGAGGATTGAAGATTGAGGATTCGGTATTGAGGATTGAAGAATGAGGATTGAGGAGTGAGGACTGAGGATTGACGCTTGAGGATTGAGGGTTGAGGATGGAGGATTGAGGATTGAGGATTGCAGACTGAGTATTGACGATTGACGATGGGATGATTGAGGATTGAGGATAGAAGATTGAGAATTGGGGACTGAGGATTCAAGATTGAGGATCGAAGATTGAGAATTGAGGATGGAAGATTGATAATTGAGGATTGAGGATTGAGGATTGAGGATTGAGGATTGAAGAATGAGGATTGAGGATTGAGGATTGAGGATTGAGTATTGAAGACTGAGTATTGAGGATTGAAGATTGAGGATTGAGGAGTGAGTACAGAAAATTGAGGATTCGGGATTGAGGATTGAAGATTGGGGTTTGAGGATCGAGGATTGAGGATTGAGGATTTAGGATTGAGGATTGAGGATTGAAGATTGAGGATTGAGGATTGAGGATTTAGGATTGAGGATTGATGACTGAAGATTGAATATTGATGATTAAACATTGAGGGTTGAGGATTGAGGGTTGTGGATTGAGGACGAGGACTGAGTGTTGAATATTGATGTCTGAGGTCTGAGGATTGAGGATTGAGAATTGAGAATTGAGGATTGAGGATTGAAGATTGAGGATTGGGTATTGAGGATTGACGAATGAGGATTGAGGATTGAGGATTGAGGATTGAAGATTGAATATTGATGATTAAACATTGAGGGTTGAGGATTGAGGGTTGTGGATTGAGGACGAGGACTGAGTGTTGAATATTGATGTCTGAGGTCTGAGGATTGAGGATTGAGAATTGAGAATTGAGGATTGAGGATTGAAGATTGAGGATTGGGTATTGAGGATTGACGAATGAGGATTGAGGATTGCGGATTGAGGATTGAGGATTGAGTATTGAGGATTGAAGTCTGAGTGTTGAGGGTTGAGTGATGAGAATTGATGTTTGTGGATAGAGATTTGAAGATTGCAGATTGAGTATTGAGTATTGAAAACTGTGAATTGAGTATATTCTGTTGAGGATTGAGGATTGACAACTGATTGTTGAGGTCTGAGGGCTGAAGATTGAAGGTTCCGGATTGAGGATTCAGAATTGAAATTTGAGGACTGAGCATTGAGGATTGAAGATTGAGTATTGTGGATTGAAGATTGAGAATTGAGGATTGAGGATTGAGGATTGAGGATGAGGGCTGAGGGTTGATGATTGAGGTTTGAGGACTGAGGACTGAGGATTGAGGATTGAGAATTGAGGATTGAGGATTGAGGGTTGAAGAATGAGGATTGGGTATTGAGGATTGAAGAATGAGGATTGAGGATTGAGGATTGAGGATTGAGGAGTGAATATTGAGTATTGAGGATTGAAGATCGACTATTGAAGATTGCGAATTGAGGATTGCGGGTTGAGGATTGAGGATTGAAGATTGAGTATTGAGGATTGAAGGTTGAGGATTGTGGATTGAGGATTGAGGATTGAGGCTTGAATATTGAGGATTGGGGACTGAGTGTTGAGGGTTGAGTGATGAGAATTGATGTTTGTGGATAGAGATTTGAAGATTGCAGGTTGAGTATTGAGTATTGAAAACTGTGAAATCATGATATTCTATTGAGGATTGAGGATGGACCGCTGACTGTGGAGGACTGAGGGCTGAAGATTGAGGATTCAGGATTGGGGATTGAGGATTGAGGTTTGAGGACTGAGGATTGAGGATTGAGGATTGAGGATTGAGGATTGAGGATTGAGGATTGAAGACTGAGGATCGGGTATTGAGGATTGAACATTGATGATTGAGGATTGAGGATTGAGGATTGAGGATTGAGGATTGAGGATTGAAGATTAAGATTGAGGATTGAGGATTGAGGATTGCGAATTGAGGATAGCGGGTTGAGGATTGAGGATTGAAGATTGAGTATTGAGGATTGAAGGTTGAGGATTGTGGATTGAGGATTCAGGATTGAGGCTTGAATATTGAGGATTGGGGACTGAGTGTTGAGGATTGCGTGATGAGAATTGATGTTTGTGGATAGAGATCTGAAGATTGCAGGTTGAGTATTGAGTATTGAAAACTGTGAAATCATGATATTCTATTGAGGATTGAGGATGGACCACTGATTGTGGAGGACTGAGGGCTGAAGATTGAGGATTGAGTATTGAGGATTGAGGATTGGGGATTGAGGATTGAAGATTGAGTATCGAGGATTGAAGATTGAGGATTGAGGATTGAGGATTGAGGATTGAGGATTGAAGATTGAGGTTTGAGGATTGAGGATTGAGGATTGAGGGTTGAAGATTGAGGATTGGGTATTGAGGATTGAATAATGAGGATTGAGGATTGAGTATTGAGGATTGAGGATTGAAGATTGAGTACTGAGGATTGAAGATTAAGATTGAGGGTTGAGGATTGAGGATTGAGGATTGAGGTTTGAGGATTGAAGATTGAGGATTGCGTATTGAGGATAGAACATTGAGGATTGAAGATTGAGGATTGAGGGTTGAAGATTGAGGATCGAGGATTGAGGATTGAGGATTGAGGATTGAGGATTGAAGAATGAGGATTGAGGATTGAGGATTGAGGATTGAGTATTGAAGACTGAGTATTGAGGATTGAAGATTGAGGATTGAGGAGTGAGTACAGAAAATTGAGGATTTGGGACTGAGGATAGAAGATTGGGGTTTGAGGATCGAGGATTGAGGATTGAGTATTTAGGATTGAGGATTGAGGATTGAAGATTGAGGATTGAGGATTGAGGATTGAAGATTGAATATTGATGATTAAACATTGAGGGTTGAGGATTGAGGGTTGTGGATTGAGGACGAGGACTGAGTGTTGAATATTGATGTCTGAGGTCTGAGGATTGAGGATTGAGAATTGAGAATTGAGGATTGAGGATTGAAGATTGAGGATTGGGTATTGAGGATTGACGAATGAGGATTGAGGATTGAGGATTGAGGATTGAAGATTGAATATTGATGATTAAACATTGAGGGTTGAGTATTGAGCGTTGTGGATTGAGGACGAGGACTGAGTGTTGAATATTGATGTCTGAGGTCTGAGGATTGAGGATTGAGAATTGAGAATTGAGGATTGAGGATTGAAGATTGAGGATTGGGTATTGAGGATTGACGAATGAGGATTGAGGATTGCGGATTGAGGATTGAGGATTGAGTATTGAGGATTGAAGTCTGAGTGTTGAGGGTTGAGTGATGAGAATTGATGTTTGTGGATAGAGATTTGAAGATTGCAGATTGAGTATTGAGTATTGAAAACTGTGAATTGATGATATTCTCTTAAGGATTGAGGATTGACAACTGATTGTTGAGGACTGAGGGCTGAAGGTTGAGGATTCAGGATTGAGGATTCAGGATTGTGGATTGAGGATTGAGGATTGAGAATTTAAGATTGAGGATTGAGTATTGGGGGTTGAGGATTGAGGACGAGGACTGAGGGTTGAGTGTTGATGTTTGTGGTCTGAGGATTGAGGGTTGAGGATTGAGAATTGAGGATTGAGGATTGGAGATTGAGGATTGGGTACTGAGGATTGAAGAATGAGGATTGAGTATTGAGTATTGAGGATTGAGGATTGAGGATTGAGGATTGAAGACTGAGGATTAGGTATTGAGGATTGATGAATGAGGATTGAGTATTGAGTATTGAGGATTGAGGATTGAAGATTGAGTATTGAGGATTGAAGATTGACGATTGAGGATTGAGGTTTGAGGATTGAAGATTGAGGATTGCGTATTGAGGATAGAACATTGAGGATTGAAGATTGAGGATTGAGGGTTGAAGATTGAGGATCGAGGATTGAGGATTGAGGATTGAGGATTGAGGATTGAAGAATGAGGATTGAGGATTGAGGATTGAGGATTGAGTATTGAAGACTGAGTATTGAGGATTGTAGATTGAGGATTGAGGAGTGAGTACAGAAAATTGAGGATTTGGGACTGAGGATTGAAGATTGGGGTTTGAGGATCGAGGATTGAGGATTGAGGATTGAGGATTGAGCATTGAGGATTGAAGATTGAGGATTGAGGATTGAGGATTGAGTATTGAGGATTGAGGATTGAAGATTGAATATTGATGATTAAACATTGAGGGTTGAGGATTGAGGGTTGTGGATTTAGGACGAGGACTGAGTGTTGAATATTGATGTCTGAGGTCTGAGGATTGAGGATTGAGAATTGAGAATTGAGGATTGAGGATTGAAGATTGAGGATTGGGTATTGAGGATTGACGAATGAGGATTGAGGATTGGGGATTGAGGATTGAGGATTCAGGATTGAGGATTGAAGATTGAGTATTGAGAATTGACGGTAGAGGATTGAGGATTGAGAATTGAGGATTGAGGATTGAAGATTGAGTATTGGGGATTGAAGATTGAGGATTGAGGATTGAGGATTGAGGATTGAGGATTGAAGATTGAGTACTGAGGATTGAAGATTAAGATTGAGGATTGAGGATTGAGGACTGAGGATTGAGGATTGAGGATTGAAGGTTAAGTATTGAGGATTGAAGATTGAGAATTGAGGATTGAGGATTGAGGATTGAGGATGAGGGCTGAGGGTTGAGGATTGAGGTAGAGGACTGAGGACTGAGGATTGAGGATTGAGAATTGAGGATTGAGGATTGAGGGTTGAAGATTGAGGATTGGGTATTGAGGATTGAAGAATGAGGATTGAGGATTGAGGATTGAGGATTGAGGATTGAGGATTGAAGATTGAGTATTGAGGACTGAAGGTTGTCGATCGAGGATTGAGGATTGAGGATTGAGGATTGAAGATTGAGTACTGAGGATTGAAGATTAAGATTGAGGATTGAGGATTGAGGACTGAGGATTGAGGATTGACGATTGAAGGTACAGTATTGAGGTTTGAAGATTGAGAATTGAGGATTGAGGATTGAACATTGAGGACTGAGTGTTGAGGGTTGAGTGATGAGAATTGATGTTTGTGGATACAGATTTGAAGATTGCAGATTGAGTATTGAGTATTGAAAACTGTGAATTGAGTATATTCTGTTGAGGATTGAGGATTGACAACTGATTGTTGAGGTCTGAGGGCTGAAGATTGAAGATTCCGGATTGTGGATTCAGATTTGAAATTTGAGGACTGAGCATTGAGGATTGAAGATTGAGTATTGAGGATTGAAGATTGAGAATTGAGGATTGAGGATTGAGGATTGAGGATGAGGGCTGAGGGTTGATGATTGAGGTTTGAGGACTGAGGACTGAGGATTGAGGATTGAGAATTGAGGATTGAGGATTGAGGGTTGAAGAATGAGGATTGGGTATTGAGGATTGAAGAATGAGGATTGAGGATTGAGGATTGAGGATTGAGGAGTGAATATTGAGTATTGAGGATTGAAGATCGACTATTGAGGATTGCGAATTGAGGATTGCGGGTTGAGGATTGAGGATTGAAGATTGAGTATTGAGGATTGAAGGTTGAGGATTGTGGATTGAGGATTGAGGATTGAGGCTTGAATATTGAGGATTGGGGACTGAGTGTTGAGGGTTGAGTGATGAGAATTGATGTTTGTGGATAGAGATTTGAAGATTGCAGGTTGAGTATTGAGTATTGAAAACTGTGAAATCACGATATTCTATTGAGGATTGAGGATGGACCACTGACTGTGGAGGACTGAGGGCTGAAGATTGAGGATTCAGGATTGGGGATTGAGGATTGAGGTTTGAGGTCTGAGGATTGAGGATTGAGGATTGAGGATTGAGGATTGAGGATTGAGGATTGAAGACTGAGGATCGGGTATTGAGGATTGAACATTGATGATTGAGGATTGAGGATTGAGGATTGAGGATTGAGGATTGAGGATTGAAGATTAAGATTGAGGATTGAGGATTGAGGATTGCGAATTGAGGATTGCGGGTTGAGGATTGAGGATTGAAGATTGAGTATTGAGGATTGAAGGTTGAGGATTGTGGATTGAGGATTGAGGATTGAGGCTTGAATATTGAGGATTGGGGACTGAGTGTTGAGGGTTGAGTGATGAGAATTGATGTTTGTGGATAGAGATTTGAAGATTGCAGGTTGAGTATTGAGTATTGAAAACTGTGAAATCATGATATTCTATTGAGGATTGAGGATGGACCACTGACTGTGGAGGACTGAGGGCTGAAGATTGAGGATTGAGGATTGAGGATTGAGGATTCGGGATTGAGGATTGAAGATTGAGTATCGAGGATTGAAGATTGAGGATTGAGGATTGAGGATTGAGGATTGAGGATTGAAGATTGAGGTTTGAGGATTGAGGATTGAGGATTGAGGGTTGAAGATTGAGGATTGGGTATTGAGGATTGAATAATGAGGATTGAGGATTGAGTATTGAGGATTGAGGATTGAAGATTGAGTACTGAGGATTGAAGATTAAGATTGAGGGTTGAGGATTGAGGATTGAGGATTGAGGTTTGAGGATTGAAGATTGAGGATTGCGTATTGAGGATAGAACATTGAGGATTGAAGATTGAGGATTGATGGTTGTGGATTGAGGACGAGGACTGAGGGTTGAGTATTGCTGTTTGAGGTCTGAGGATTGAGGATTGATGATTGAGAATTGAGGATTGAGGATTGAGGATTGAAGATTGAGAATTGGGTATTCAGGATTGAAGAATGAGGATTGAGGATTGAGGATTGAGTATTGAGGATTGAAGACTGAGTGTTGAGGGTTGAGTGAAGAGAATTGATGTTTGTGGATTGATATTTGAAGATTGCAGATTGAGTATTGAGTATTGAAAACTGTGAATTGATGATATTCTCTTAAGGATTGAGGATTGACAACTGATTGTTGAGGACTGAGGGCTGAAGGTTGAGGATTCAGGATTGAGGATTCAGGATTGTGGATTGAGGATTGAGGATTGAGAATTTAAGATTGAGGATTGAGTATTGGGGTTGAGGATTGAGGACGAGGACTGAGGGTTGAGTGTTGATGTTTGTGGTCTGAGGATTGAGGGTTGAGGATTGAGAATTGAGGATTGAGGATTGAAGATTGAGGATTGGGTACTGAGGATTGAAGAATGAGGATTGAGTATTGAGTATTGAGGATTGAGGATTGAGGATTGAGGATTGAAGATTGAGGATTGAGGGTTGAAGACTGAGGATTGAGGTGTGAGTATTGAAGATTGTGGATTTGGGACTGAGGATTGAAGATTGAGGATTGAGGATTGAGGATTGTGGATTGAGGATTGAAGATTGAGTACTGAGGATTGAAGATTAAGATTGAGGATTGAGGATTGAGGATTGAGGATTGAGGATTGAAGATTGAGGATTCGGTATTGAGGATTGAAGAATGAGGATTGAGGAGTGAGGACTGAGGATTGACGCTTGAGGATTGAGGGTTGAGGATGGAGGATTGAGGATTGAGGATTGCAGACTGAGTATTGACGATTGACGATGGGATGATTGAGGATTGAGGATAGAAGATTGAGAATTGGGGACTGAGGATTCAAGATTGAGGATCGAAGATTGAGAATTGAGGATGGAAGATTGATAATTGAGGATTGAGGATTGAGGATTGAGGATTGAGGATTGAAGAATGAGGATTGAGGATTGAGGATTGAGGATTGAGTATTGAAGACTGAGTATTGAGGATTGAAGATTGAGGATTGAGGAGTGAGTACAGAAAATTGAGGATTTGGGATTGAGGATTGAAGATTGGGGTTTGAGGATCGAGGATTGAGGATTGAGGATTTAGGATTGAGGATTGAGGATTGAAGATTGAGGATTGAGGATTGAGGATTTAGGATTGAGGATTGATGACTGAAGATTGAATATTGATGATTAAACATTGAGGGTTGAGGATTGAGGGTTGTGGATTGAGGACGAGGACTGAGTGTTGAATATTGATGTCTGAGGTCTGAGGATTGAGGATTGAGAATTGAGAATTGAGGATTGAGGATTGAAGATTGAGGATTGGGTATTGAGGATTGACGAATGAGGATTGAGGATTGAGGATTGAGGATTGAAGATTGAATATTGATGATTAAACATTGAGGGTTGAGGATTGAGGGTTGTGGATTGAGGACGAGGACTGAGTGTTGAATATTGATGTCTGAGGTCTGAGGATTGAGGATTGAGAATTGAGAATTGAGGATTGAGGATTGAAGATTGAGGATTGGGTATTGAGGATTGACGAATGAGGATTGAGGATTGCGGATTGAGGATTGGGGATTGAGTATTGAGGATTGAAGTCTGAGTGTTGAGGGTTGAGTGATGAGAATTGATGTTTGTGGATAGAGATTTGAAGATTGCAGATTGAGTATTGAGTATTGAAAACTGTGAATTGATGATATTCTCTTAAGGATTGAGGATTGACAACTGATTGTTGAGGACTGAGGGCTGAAGGTTGAGGATTCAGGATTGAGGATTCAGGATTGTGGATTGAGGATTGAGGATTGAGAATTTAAGATTGAGGATTGAGTATTGGGGTTGAGGATTGAGGACGAGGACTGAGGGTTGAGTGTTGATGTTTGTGGTCTGAGGATTGAGGGTTGAGGATTGAGAATTGAGGATTGAGGATTGAAGATTGAGGATTGGGTACTGAGGATTGAAGAATGAGGATTGAGTATTGAGTATTGAGGATTGAGGATTGAGGATTGAGGATTGAAGACTGAGGATTTGGTATTGAGGATTGATGAATGAGGATTGAGTATTGAGTATTGAGGATTGAGGATTGAAGATTGAGTATTGAGGATTGAAGATTGACGATTGAGGATTGAGGTTTGAGGATTGAAGATTGAGGATTGCGTATTGAGGATAGAACATTGAGGATTGAAGGTTGAGGATTGAGGGTTGAAGATTGAGGATCGAGGATTGAGGATTGAGGATTGAGGATTGAGGATTGAAGAATGAGGATTGAGGATTGAGGATTGAGGATTGAGTATTGAAGACTGAGTATTGAGGATTGAAGATTGAGGATTGAGGAGTGAGTACAGAAAATTGAGGATTTGGGACTGAGGATTGAAGATTGGGGTTTGAGGATCGAGGATTGAGGATTGAGGATTGAGGATTGAGCATTGAGGATTGAAGATTGAGGATTGAGGATTGAGGATTGAGGATTGAGGATTGAGGATTGAAGATTGAATATTGATGATTAAACATTGAGGGTTGAGGATTGAGGGTTGTGGATTGAGGACGAGGACTGAGTGTTGAATATTGATGTCTGAGGTCTGAGGATTGAGGATTGAGAATTGAGAATTGAGGATTGAGGATTGAAGATTGAGGATTGGGTATTGAGGATTGACGAATGAGGATTGAGGATTGGGGATTGAGGATTGAGGATTCAGGATTGAGGATTGAAGATTGAGTATTGAGGATTGACGGTAGAGGATTGAGGATTGAGAATTGAGGATTGAGGATTGAAGATTGAGTATTGGGGATTGAAGATTGAGGATTGAGGATTGAGGATTGAGGATTGAGGATTGAAGATTGAGTACTGAGGATTGAAGATTAAGATTGAGGATTGAGGATTGCGGACTGAGGATTGAGGATTGAGGATTGAAGGTTCAGTATTGAGGATTGAAGATTGAGAATTGAGGATTGAGGATTGATGATTGAGGATGAGGGCTGAGGGTTGAGGATTGAGGTAGAGGACTGAGGACTGAGGATTGAGGATTGAGAATTGAGGATTGAGGATTGAGGGTTGAAGATTGAGGATTGGGTATTGAGGATTGAAGAATGAGGATTGAGGATTGAGGATTGAGGATTGAGGATTGAGGATTGAAGATTGAGTATTGAGGACTGAAGGTTGTCGATCGAGGATTGAGGATTGAGGATTGAGGATTGAAG
Organism: Calliopsis andreniformis; assembly: GCF_051401765.1. Lineage (NCBI taxonomy): Eukaryota > Metazoa > Arthropoda > Insecta > Hymenoptera > Andrenidae > Calliopsis > Calliopsis andreniformis. Next base: position 5,004,172 of record NW_027480449.1, read on the forward strand.
ATTGAGTACTGAGGATTGAAGATTAAGATTGAGGATTGAGGATTGAGGACTGAGGATTGAGGATTGACGATTGAAGGTACAGTATTGAGGTTTGAAGATTGAGAATTGAGGATTGAGGATTGAACATTGAGGACTGAGTGTTGAGGGTTGAGTGATGAGAATTGATGTTTGTGGATACAGATTTGAAGATTGCAGATTGAGTATTGAGTATTGAAAACTGTGAATTGAGTATATTCTGTTGAGGATTGAGGATTGACAACTGATTGTTGAGGTCTGAGGGCTGAAGATTGAAGGTTCCGGATTGTGGATTCAGAATTGAAATTTGAGGACTGAGCATTGAGGATTGAAGATTGAGTATTGAGGATTGAAGATTGAGAATTGAGGATTGAGGATTGAGGATTGAGGATGAGGGCTGAGGGTTGATGATTGAGGTTTGAGGACTGAGGACTGAGGATTGAGGATTGAGAATTGAGGATTGAGGATTGAGGGTTGAAGAATGAGGATTGGGTATTGAGGATTGAAGAATGAGGATTGAGGATTGAGGATTGAGGATTGAGGAGTGAATATTGAGTATTGAGGATTGAAGATCGACTATTGAGGATTGCGAATTGAGGATTGCGGGTTGAGGATTGAGGATTGACGATTGAGTATTGAGGATTGAAGGTTGAGGATCGTGGATTGAGGATTGAGGATTGAGGCTTGAATATTGAGGATTGGGGACTGAGTGTTGAGGGTTGAGTGATGAGAATTGATGTTTGTGGATAGAGATTTGAAGATTGCAGGTTGAGTATTGAGTATTGAAAACTGTGAAATCATGATATTCTATTGAGGATTGAGGATGGACCGCTGACTGTGGAGGACTGAGGGCTGAAGATTGAGGATTCAGGATTGGGGATTGAGGATTGAGGTTTGAGGACTGAGGATTGAGGATTGAGGATTGAGGATTGAGGATTGAGGATTGAGGATTGAAGACTGAGGATCGGGTATTGAGGATTGAACATTTATGATTGAGGATTGAGGATTGAGGATTGAGGATTGAGGATTGAGGATTGAAGATTAAGATTGAGGATTGAGGATTGAGGATTGCGAATTGAGGATAGCGGGTTGAGGATTGAGGATTGAAGATTGAGTATTGAGGATTGAAGGTTGAGGATTGTGGATTGAGGATTGAGGATTGAGGCTTGAATATTGAGGATTGGGGACTGAGTGTTGAGGGTTGCGTGATGAGAATTGATGTTTGTGGATAGAGATCTGAAGATTGCAGGTTGAGTATTGAGTATTGAAAACTGTGAAATCATGATATTCTATTGAGGATTGAGGATGGAGCACTGATTGTGGAGGACTGAGGGCTGAAGGTTGAGGATTGAGGATTGAGGATTGAGGATTGGGGATTGAGGATTGAAGATTGAGTATCGAGGATTGAAGATTGAGGATTGAGGATTGAGGATTGAGGATTGAGGATTGAAGATTGAGGTTTGAGGATTGAGGATTGAGGATTGAGGGTTGAAGATTGAGGATTGGGTATTGAGGATTGAATAATGAGGATTGAGGATTGAGTATTGAGGATTGAGGATTGATGATTGAGTACTGAGGATTGAAGATTAAGATTGAGGGTTGAGGATTGAGGATTGAGGATTGAGGTTTGAGGATTGAAGATTGAGGATTGCGTATTGAGGATAGAACATTGAGGATTGAAGATTGAGGATTGAGGGTTGAAGATTGAGGATCGAGGATTGAGGATTGAGGATTGAGGATTGAGGATTGAAGAATGAGGATTGAGGATTGAGGATTGAGGATTGAGTATTGAAGACTGAGTATTGAGGATTGAAGATTGAGGATTGAGGAGTGAGTACAGAAAATTGAGGATTTGGGACTGAGGATAGAAGATTGGAGTTTGAGGATCGAGGATTGAGGATTGAGGATTTAGGATTGAGGATTGAGGATTGAAGATTGAGGATTGAGGATTGAGGATTGAGGATTGAGGATTGAGGATTGAAGATTGAATATTGATGATTAAACATTGAGGGTTGAGGATTGAGGGTTGTGGATTGAGGACGAGGACTGAGTGTTGAATATTGATGTCTGAGGTCTGAGGATTGAGGATTGAGAATTGAGAATTGAGGATTGAGGATTGAAGATTGGGGATTGGGTATTGAGGATTGACGAATGAGGATTGAGGATTGAGGATTGAGGATTGAAGATTGAATATTGATGATTAAACATTGAGGGTTGAGGATTGAGGGTTGTGGATTGAGGACGAGGACTGAGTGTTGAATATTGATGTCTGAGGTCTGAGGATTGAGGATTGAGAATTGAGAATTGAGGATTGAGGATTGAAGATTGAGGATTGGGTATTGAGGATTGACGAATGAGGATTGAGGATTGCGGATTGAGGATTGAGGATTGAGTATTGAGGATTGAAGACTGAGTGTTGAGGGTTGAGTGATGAGTATTGATGTTTGTGGACAGAGATTTGAAGATTGCAGATTGAGTATTGAGTATTGAAAACTGTGAATTGATGATATTCTCTTAAGGATTGAGGATTGACAACTGATTGTTGAGGACTGAGGGCTGAAGGTTGAGGATTCAGGATTGAGGATTCAGGATTGTGGATTGAGGATTGAGGATTGAGAATTTAAGATTGAGGATTGAGTATTGGGGTTGAGGATTGAGGACGAGGACTGAGGGTTGAGTGTTGATGTTTGTCGTCTGAGGATTGAGGGTTGAGGATTGAGAATTGAGGATTGAGGATTGATGATTGAGGATTGGGTACTGAGGATTGAAGAATGAGGATTGAGTATTGAGTATTGAGGATTGAGGATTGAGGATTGAGGATTGAAGACTGAGGATTAGGTATTGAGGATTGATGAATGAGGATTGAGTATTGAGTATTGAGGATTGACGATTGAAGATTGAGTATTGAGGATTGAAGATTGACGATTGAGGATTGAGGATTGAGGATTGAGGATTGAGGATTGAGGATTGAGGATTGAAGATTGAGTATTGGGTATTGAAGATTGAGGATTGAGGATTGAGGATTGTGGATTGAGCATTGAAGATTGAGTACTGAGGATTGAAGATTAAGATTGAGGATTGAGGATTGAGGATTGAGGATTGAGGATTGAAGATTGAGGATTCGGTATTGAGGATTGAAGACTGAGGATTGAGGAGTGAGGACTGAGGATTGACGCTTGAGGATTAAGGGTTGAGGATGGAGGATTGAGGATTGAGGATTGCAGACTGAGTATTGAGGATTGACGATGGGAGGATTGAGGATTGAGGATAGAAGATTGAGAATTGGGGACTGAGGATTCAAGATTGAGGAACGAAGATTGAGAATTGAGGATTGAAGATTGATAATTGAGGATTGAGTATTGAGGATTGAGGAGTGAGGATTGAGGATTGAAGATTGAGTATTGAGGACTGAAGTCTGAGGATTGAGGATTGAGGATTGAGGATTGAGGATTGAAGATTGAGGATTGGGGATTGAGGATTGACGATTGAGGATTGAGCATTGGGGATTGAGAATTGAGGATTGAGGATTGAAGGTTGAGTATTGAGGATTGAAGATTGAGGATTGAGGATTGAGGATTGAGCATTGAGGATTGAAGACTGAGGATTGAGGAGTGAGTATTGAAGATTGAGGATTTGGGACTGAGGATTGAAGATTGAGGATTGAGGATTGAGGATTGTGGATTGAGGATTGAAGATTGAGTACTGAGGATTGAAGATTAAGATTGAGGATTGAGGATTGAGGATTGAGGATTGATGATTGAAGATTGAGGATTCGGTATTGAGGATTGAAGAATGAGGATTGAGGAGTGAGGACTGAGGATTGACGCTTGAGGATTGAGGGTTGAGGATGGAGGATTGAGGATTGAGGATTGCAGACTGAGTATTGAGGATTGACGATGGGAGGATTGAGGATTGAGGATAGAAGATTGAGAATTGGGGACTGAGGATTCAAGATTGAGGATCGAAGATTGAGAATTGAGGATGGAAGATTGATAATTGAGGATTGAGGATTGAGGATTGAGGAGTGAGGATTGAGGATTGAAGATTGAGTATTGAGGACTGAAGACTGAGGATTGAGGATTGAAGATTGAGGATTGAGGATTGAAGATTGAGGATTGGGGATTGAGGATTGACGATTGAGGATTGAGCATTGGGGATTGAGAATTGAGGATTGAGGATTGAAGGTTGAGTATTGAGGATTGAAGATTGAGGATTGAGGATTGAGGATTGATCATTGAGGATTGAAGATTGACGATTGAGGATTGAGGATTGAGGATTGAGGATTGAGGATTGAGGATTGAAGATTGAGTATCGAGGATTGAAGATTGAGGATTGAGGATTGAGGATTGAGGATTGAGGATCGAAGATTGAGGTTTGAGGGTTGAGGATTGAGGATTGAGGATTGAAGATTGAGGATTGGGTATTGAGGATTGAATACTGAGGATTGAGGATTGAGTATTGAGGATTGAGTATTGAAGATTGAGTACTGAGGATTGAAGATTAAGATTGAGGGTTGAGGATTGAGGATTGAGGATTGAGGTTTGAGGATTGAAGATTGAGGATTGCGTATTGAGGATAGAACATTGAGGATTGAGGATTGAGTATTGAGGATTGAGGATTGAGGATTGAAGGTTGAATATTGATGATTGAAGATTGAGGATCGAGGGTTGTGGATTGAGAACGAGGACTGAGGGTTGAGTGGTGATGCCTGAGGTCTGAGGATTGAGGATTGAGGATTGCGAACTGAGGATTGAGGATTGAGGATTGAAGATTGAGGATTGGGTAATGAGGATTGAAGAATGAGGATTGAATATTGAGTGTTGAGGATTGAAGATTGAGATTGTGGATTGAGGATTGAGGATTGAGGATTGGGGATTGACGATCGAAGATTGAGGATTGCGTACTGAGGATAGAACATTGAGGATTGAGGATTGAGTGTTGAGGATTGAGGATTGAGGATTGAAGATTGAATATTGATGATTGAAGATTGAGGATTGAAGATTGGGGATTGGGTATTGAGGATTGTAGAATGAGGATTGAGTATTGAGTATTGAGGATTGAGGATTGAAGATTGAGTATTGATGATTGAAGATTGACGATTGAGGATTGAGGATTGAGGATTGCGGATTGAGGATTGAGTATTGAAGATTGAGTATTGAGGATTGAAGGTAGAGGATTGAGGATTGAGAATTGAGGATTGAGGCTTGATGATTGAGTACTGAGGATTGAAGATTAAGATTGGGGATTGAGGATTGAGGATTGAGGATTGAGGATTGAGGATTGAAGATTGAGTATTGAGGATTGAAGATTGAGGATTGAGGATTGGGGATTGAGGATTGAGGATTGAAGATTGAGTACTGAGGATTGAAGATTAAGACTGAGGATTGAGGATTGAGGACTGAGGATTGAGGATTGAGGATTCAAGGTTCAGTATTGAGGATTGAAGATTGAGAATTGAGGATTGAGGATTGAGCGTTGAGGACTGAGTGTTGAGGGTTGAGTGATGAGAATTGATGTTTGTGGATAGAGATTTGAAGATTGCAGATTGAGTATTGAGTGTTGAAAACTGTGAATTGAGTATATTATATTGAGGATTGAGGATTGACAACTGATTGTTGATGACTGAGGGCTGAAGATTGAGGATACCGGATTGAGGATTCAGAATTGAAATTTGAGGACTGAGCATTGAGGATTGAAGATTGAGTCTTGAGGATTGAAGATTGAGAATTGAGGATTGAGGATTGAGGATTGAGGATGAGGGCTGAGGGTTGAGGATTGAGGTTTGAAGACTGAGGACTGAGGATTGAGTATTGAGTATTGAGTATTGAGGATTGAGGATTGAAGATTGAGTATTGAGGATTGAAGATTGACGATTGAGGATTGAGGATTGAGGATTGAGGATTGAGGATTGAGGATTGAGGATTGAAGATTGAGTATTGAGGACTGAATGTAGAGGATTGAGGATTGAGAATTGAGGATTGAGGCTTGATGATTGAGTACTGAGGATTGAAGATTAAGATTGGGGATTGAGGATTGAGGATTGAGGATTGAGGATTGAGGATTGAGGATTGAAGATTGAGGATTGAGGATTGAGGATTGAGGATTGAGGATTGAAGATTGAGTACTGAGGATTGAAGATTAAGATTGAGGATTGAGGATTGAGGACTGAGGATTGAGGATTGAGGATTCAAGGTTCAGTATTGAGGATTGAAGATTGAGAATTGAGGATTGAGGATTGAGCGTTGAGGACTGAGTGTTGAGGGTTGAGTGATGAGAATTGATGTTTGTGGATAGAGATTTGAAGATTGCTGATTGAGTATTGAGTATTGAAAACTGTGAATTGAGTATATTATATTGAGGATTGAGGATTGACAACTGATTGTTGAGGACTGAGGGCTGAAGATTGAGGATTCCGGATTGAGGATTCAGAATTGAAATTTGAGGACTGAGCATTGAGGATTGAAGATTGAGTATTGAGGATTGAAGATTGAGAATTGAGGATTGAGGATTGAGGATTGAGGACGAGGGCTGAGGGTTGAGGATTAAGGTTTGAGGACTGAGGACTGAGGATTGAGTGTTGAGAATTGAGTATTGAGGATTGAGGATTGAAGACTGAGTATTGAGGATTGAAGATTGACGATTGAGGATTGAGGATTGAGGATTGAGGATTGAGGATTGAGGATTGAGGATTGAAGATTGAGTATTGAGGATTGAAGGTAGAGGATTGAGGATTGAGAATTGAGGATTGAGGCTTGATGATTGAGTACTGAGGATTGAAGATTAAGATTGGGGATTGAGGATTGAGGATTGAGGATTGAGGATTGAGGATTGAAGATTGAGTATTGAGGATTGAAGATTGAGGATTGAGGATTGAGGATTGAGGATTGAGGATTGAAGATTGAGTACTGAGGATTGAAGATTAAGATTGAGGATTGAGGATTGAGGACTGAGGATTGAGGATTGAGGATTGAAGGTTCAGTATTGAGGATTGAAGATTGAGAATTGAGGATTGAGGATTGAGCGTTGAGGACTGAGTGTTGAGGGTTGAGTGATGAGAATTGATGTTTGTGGATAGAGATTTGAAGATTGCAGATTGAGTATTGAGTATTGAAAGCTGTGAATTGAGTATATTCTATTGAGGATTGAGGATTGACAACTGATTGTTGAGGACTGAGGGCTGAAGATTGAGGATTCCGTATTGAGGAGTCAGAATTGAAATTTGAGGACCGAGCATTGAGGATTGAAGATTGAGTTTTGAGGATTGAAGATTGAGAATTGAGGATTGAGGATTGAGGATTGAGAATTGAAGATTGAGGATTGAGTATTGGGGGTTGTGGATTGAGGACGAGGACTGAGGGTTGAGTATTGATGTTTGAGGTCTGAGGATTGAGGGTTGAGGATTGAGAATTGAGGATTGAGGATTGAAGATTGAGGATTGGGTATTGAGGATTGAAGAATGAGGATTGAGTACTGAGTATTGAGGATTGAGGATTGAAGATTGAGTATTGAGCATTGAATATTGACGCTTGAGGATTGAGGATTGAGGATTGAGGATTGAGGATTGAGGATTGAGGATTGAGGATTGAGGATTGAAGATTGAGTACTGAGGATTGAAAATTGAGGATTGAGGATTGAGGTTTGAGGATTGAGGATTGAAGATTGAGTACTGAGGATTGAAGGTTCAGATTGAGGATTGATTATTGAGGATTGAGGATTGAAGATTGAGGATTGGGGACTGAGTATTGAGGGTTGAGTGATGAGAATTGATGCTTGTGGATTGAGGACTGAAGATTGCAGATTGAGTATTAAGTATTGAAAACTGTGAACTGAGGATATTCTATTGAGGATTGAGGATTGACAACTGATTGTTGAGGACTTAGGGCTGAAGATTGAGGATTCAGGGTTGAGGATTCAGGATTGAGGTTTGAGGACTGAGGATTGAGGACGAGGACTGAGTGTTGAGTATTGATGTTTGAGGTCTGAGGATTGAGGATTGAGGATTGAGGATTGAGGGTTGAGGATTGAGGATTCAGGATTGAGGATTGAAGATTGAGGATTGGCTATTGAAGATTGAAGAATGAGGATTGAGGATTGAGGGTTGAGGATTGAGGATTGAAGATTGAGTATTGAGGATTGAAGGTTGACGATTGAGGATTGAGGATTGAGGATTGAGGATTGAGGATTGAGGATGAGGGCTGAGGGTTGAGGATTGAGGTAGAGGACTGAGGACTGAGGATTGAGGATTGAGAATTGAGGATTGAGGATTGAGGGTTGAAGATTGAGGATTGGGTATTGAGGATTGAAGAATTAGGATTGAGGATTGAGGATTGAGGATTGAGGATTGAGGATTGAAGATTGAGTATTGAGGACTGAAGGTTGTCGATCGAGGATTGAGGATTGAGGATTGAGGATTGAAGATTGAGTACTGAGGATTGAAGATTAAGATTGAGGATTGAGGATTGAGGACTGAGGATTGAGGATTGACGATTGAAGGTACAGTATTGAGGTTTGAAGATTGAGAATTGAGGATTGAGGATTGAACATTGAGGACTGAGTCTTGAGGGTTGAGTGATGAGAATTGATGCTTGTGGATACAGATTTGAAGATTGCAGATTGAGTATTGAGTATTGAAAACTGTGAATTGAGTATATTCTGTTGAGGATTGAGGATTGACAACTGATTGTTGAGGTCTGAGGGCTGAAGATTGAGGGTTCCGGATTGAGGATTCAGAATTGAAATTTGAGGACTGAGCATTGAGGATTGAAGATTGAGTATTGAGGATTGAAGATTGAGAATTGAGGATTGAGGATTGAGGATTGAGGATGAGGGCTGAGGGTTGATGATTGAGGTTTGAGGACTGAGGACTGAGGATTGAGGATTGAGAATTGAGGATTGAGGATTGAGGGTTGAAGAATGAGGATTGGGTATTGAGGATTGAAGAATGAGGATTGAGGATTGAGGATTGAGGATTGAGGAGTGAATATTGAGTATTGAGGATTGAAGATCGACTATTGAGGATTGCGAATTGAGGATTGCGGGTTGAGGATTGAGGATTGAAGATTGAGTATTGAGGATTGAAGGTTGAGGATCGTGGATTGAGGATTGAGGATTGAGGCTTGAATATTGAGGATTGGGGACTGAGTGTTGAGGGTTGAGTGATGAGAATTGATGTTTGTGGATAGAGATTTGAAGATTGCAGGTTGAGTATTGAGTATTGAAAACTGTGAAATCATGATATTCTATTGAGGATTGAGGATGGACCGCTGACTGTGGAGGACTGAGGGCTGAAGATTGAGGATTCAGGATTGGGGATTGAGGATTGAGGTTTGAGGACTGAGGATTGAGGATTGAGGATTGAGGATTGAGGATTGAGGATTGAGGATTGAAGACTGAGGATCGGGTATTGAGGATTGAACATTGATGATTGAGGATTGAGGATTGAGGATTGAGGATTGAGGATTGAGGATTGAAGATTAAGATTGAGGATTGAGGATTGAGGATTGCGAATTGAGGATAGCGGGTTGAGGATTGAGGATTGAAGATTGAGTATTGAGGATTGAAGGTTGAGGATTGTGGATTGAGGATTCAGGATTGAGGCTTGAATATTGAGGATTGGGGACTGAGTGTTGAGGATTGCGTGATGAGAATTGATGTTTGTGGATAGAGATCTGAAGATTGCAGGTTGAGTATTGAGTATTGAAAACTGTGAAATCATGATATTCTATTGAGGATTGAGGATGGACCACTGATTGTGGAGGACTGAGGGCTGAAGATTGAGGATTGAGTATTGAGGATTGAGGATTGGGGATTGAGGATTGAAGATTGAGTATCGAGGATTGAAGATTGAGGATTGAGGATTGAGGATTGAGGATTGAGGATTGAAGATTGAGGTTTGAGGATTGAGGATTGAGGATTGAGGGTTGAAGATTGATGATTGGGTATTGAGGATTGAATAATGAGGATTGAGGATTGAGTATTGAGGATTGAGGATTGAAGATTGAGTACTGAGGATTGAAGATTAAGATTGAGGGTTGAGGATTGAGGATTGAGGATTGAGGTTTGAGGATTGAAGATTGAGGATTGCGTATTGAGGATAGAACATTGAGGATTGAAGATTGAGGATTGAGGGTTGAAGATTGAGGATCGAGGATTGAGGATTGAGGATTGAGGATTGAGTATTGAAGACTGAGTATTGAGGATTGAAGATTGAGGATTGAGGAGTGAGTACAGAAAATTGAGGATTTGGGACTGAGGATAGAAGATTGGGGTTTGAGGATCGAGGATTGAGGATTGAGTATTTAGGATTGAGGATTGAGGATTGAAGATTGAGGATTGAGGATTGAGGATTGAAGATTGAATATTGATGATTAAACATTGAGGGTTGAGGATTGAGGGTTGTGGATTGAGGACGAGGACTGAGTGTTGAATATTGATGTCTGAGGTCTGAGGATTGAGGATTGAGAATTGAGAATTGAGGATTGAGGATTGAAGATTGAGGATTGGGTATTGAGGATTGACGAATGAGGATTGAGGATTGGGGATTGAGGATTGAGGATTCAGGATTGAGGATTGAAGATTGAGTATTGAGAATTGACGGTAGAGGATTGAGGATTGAGAATTGAGGATTGAGGATTGAAGATTGAGTATTGGGGATTGAAGATTGAGGATTGAGGATTGAGGATTGAGGATTGAGGATTGAAGATTGAGTACTGAGGATTGAAGATTAAGATTGAGGATTGAGGATTGAGGACTGAGGATTGAGGATTGAGGATTGAAGGTTAAGTATTGAGGATTGAAGATTGAGAATTGAGGATTGAGGATTGAGGATTGAGGATGAGGGCTGAGGGTTGAGGATTGAGGTAGAGGACTGAGGACTGAGGATTGAGGATTGAGAATTGAGGATTGAGGATTGAGGGTTGAAGATTGAGGATTGGGTATTGAGGATTGAAGAATGAGGATTGAGGATTGAGGATTGAGGATTGAGGATTGAGGATTGAAGATTGAGTATTGAGGACTGAAGGTTGTCGATCGAGGATTGAGGATTGAGGATTGAGGATTGAAGATTGAGTACTGAGGATTGAAGATTAAGATTGAGGATTGAGGATTGAGGACTGAGGATTGAGGATTGACGATTGAAGGTACAGTATTGAGGTTTGAAGATTGAGAATTGAGGATTGAGGATTGAACATTGAGGACTGAGTGTTGAGGGTTGAGTGATGAGAATTGATGTTTGTGGATACAGATTTGAAGATTGCAGATTGAGTATTGAGTATTGAAAACTGTGAATTGAGTATATTCTGTTGAGGATTGAGGATTGACAACTGATTGTTGAGGTCTGAGGGCTGAAGATTGAAGGTTCCGGATTGTGGATTCAGAATTGAAATTTGAGGACTGAGCATTGAGGATTGAAGATTGAGTATTGAGGATTGAAGATTGAGAATTGAGGATTGAGGATTGAGGATTGAGGATGAGGGCTGAGGGTTGATGATTGAGGTTTGAGGACTGAGGACTGAGGATTGAGGATTGAGAATTGAGGATTGAGGATTGAGGGTTGAAGAATGAGGATTGGGTATTGAGGATTGAAGAATGAGGATTGAGGATTGAGGATTGAGGATTGAGGAGTGAATATTGAGTATTGAGGATTGAAGATCGACTATTGAGGATTGCGAATTGAGGATTGCGGGTTGAGGATTGAGGATTGAAGATTGAGTATTGAGGATTGAAGGTTGAGGATTGTGGATTGAGGATTGAGGATTGAGGCTTGAATATTGAGGATTGGGGACTGAGTGTTGAGGGTTGAGTGATGAGAATTGATGTTTGTGGATAGAGATTTGAAGATTGCAGGTTGAGTATTGAGTATTGAAAACTGTGAAATCACGATATTCTATTGAGGATTGAGGATGGACCACTGACTGTGGAGGACTGAGGGCTGAAGATTGAGGATTCAGGATTGGGGATTGAGGATTGAGGTTTGAGGTCTGAGGATTGAGGATTGAGGATTGAGGATTGATGATTGAGGATTGAGGATTGAAGACTGAGGATCGGGTATTGAGGATTGAACATTGATGATTGAGGATTGAGGATTGAGGATTGAGGATTGAGGATTGAGGATTGAAGATTAAGATTGAGGATTGAGGATTGAGGATTGCGAATTGAGGATTGCGGGTTGAGGATTGAGGATTGAAGATTGAGTATTGAGGATTGAAGGTTGAGGATTGTGGATTGAGGATTGAGGATTGAGGCTTGAATATTGAGGATTGGGGACTGAGTGTTGAGGGTTGAGTGATGAGAATTGATGTTTGTGGATAGAGATTTGAAGATTGCAGGTTGAGTATTGAGTATTGAAAACTGTGAAATCATGATATTCTATTGAGGATTGAGGATGGACCACTGACTGTGGAGGACTGAGGGCTGAAGATTGAGGATTGAGGATTGAGGATTGAGGATTCGGGATTGAGGATTGAAGATTGAGTATCGAGGATTGAAGATTGAGGATTGAGGATTGAGGATTGAGGATTGAGGATTGAAGATTGAGGTTTGAGGATTCAGGATTGAGGATTGAGGGTTGAAGATTGAGGATTGGGTATTGAGGATTGAATAATGAGGATTGAGGATTGAGTATTGAGGATTGAGGATTGAAGATTGAGTACTGAGGATTGAAGATTAAGATTGAGGGTTGAGGATTGAGGATTGAGGATTGAGGTTTGAGGATTGAAGATTGAGGATTGCGTATTGAGGATAGAACATTGAGGATTGAAGATTGAGGATTGATGGTTGTGGATTGAGGACGAGGACTGAGGGTTGAGTATTGCTGTTTGAGGTCTGAGGATTGAGGATTGATGATTGAGAATTGAGGATTGAGGATTGAGGATTGAAGATTGAGAATTGGGTATTCAGGATTGAAGAATGAGGATTGAGGATTGAGGATTGAGTATTGAGGATTGAAGACTGAGTGTTGCGGGTTGAGTGAAGAGAATTGATGTTTGTGGATTGATATTTGAAGATTGCAGATTGAGTATTGAGTATTGAAAACTGTGAATTGATGATATTCTCTTAAGGATTGAGGATTGACAACTGATTGTTGAGGACTGAGGGCTGAAGGTTGAGGATTCAGGATTGAGGATTCAGGATTGTGGATTGAGGATTGAGGATTGAGAATTTAAGATTGAGGATTGAGTATTGGGGTTGAGGATTGAGGACGAGGACTGAGGGTTGAGTGTTGATGTTTGTGGTCTGAGGATTGAGGGTTGAGGATTGAGAATTGAGGATTGAGGATTGAAGATTGAGGATTGGGTACTGAGGATTGAAGAATGAGGATTGAGTATTGAGTATTGAGGATTGAGGATTGAGGATTGAGGATTGAAGACTGAGGATTTGGTATTGAGGATTGATGAATGAGGATTGAGTATTGAGTATTGAGGATTGAGGATTGAAGATTGAGTATTGAGGATTGAAGATTGACGATTGAGGATTGAGGTTTGAGGATTGAAGATTGAGGATTGCGTATTGAGGATAGAACATTGAGGATTGAAGGTTGAGGATTGAGGGTTGAAGATTGAGGATCGAGGATTGAGGATTGAGGATTGAGGATTGAGGATTGAAGAATGAGGATTGAGGATTGAGGATTGAGGATTGAGTATTGAAGACTGAGTATTGAGGATTGAAGATTGAGGATTGAGGAGTGAGTACAGAAAATTGAGGATTTGGGACTGAGGATTGAAGATTGGGGTTTGAGGATCGAGGATTGAGGATTGAGGATTGAGGATTGAGCATTGAGGATTGAAGATTGAGGATTGAGGATTGAGGATTGAGGATTGAGGATTGAGGATTGAAGATTGAATATTGATGATTAAACATTGAGGGTTGAGGATTGAGGGTTGTGGATTGAGGACGAGGACTGAGTGTTGAATATTGATGTCTGAGGTCTGAGGATTGAGGATTGAGAATTGAGAATTGAGGATTGAGGATTGAAGATTGAGGATTGGGTATTGAGGATTGACGAATGAGGATTGAGGATTGGGGATTGAGGATTGAGGATTCAGGATTGAGGATTGAAGATTGAGTATTGAGGATTGACGGTAGAGGATTGAGGATTGAGAATTGAGGATTGAGGATTGAAGATTGAGTATTGGGGATTGAAGATTGAGGATTGAGGATTGAGGATTGAGGATTGAGGATTGAAGATTGAGTACTGAGGATTGAAGATTAAGATTGAGGATTGAGGATTGCGGACTGAGGATTGAGGATTGAGGATTGAAGGTTCAGTATTGAGGATTGAAGATTGAGAATTGAGGATTGAGGATTGATGATTGAGGATGAGGGCTGAGGGTTGAGGATTGAGGTAGAGGACTGAGGACTGAGGATTGAGGATTGAGAATTGAGGATTGAGGATTGAGGGTTGAAGATTGAGGATTGGGTATTGAGGATTGAAGAATTAGGATTGAGGATTGAGGATTGAGGATTGAGGATTGAGGATTGAAGATTGAGTATTGAGGACTGAAGGTTGTCGATCGAGGATTGAGGATTGAGGATTGAGGATTGAAGATTGAGTACTGAGGATTGAAGATTAAGATTGAGGATTGAGGATTGAGGACTGAGGATTGAGGATTGACGATTGAAGGTACAGTATTGAGGTTTGAAGATTGAGAATTGAGGATTGAGGATTGAACATTGAGGACTGAGTGTTGAGGGTTGAGTGATGAGAATTGATGTTTGTGGATACAGATTTGAAGATTGCAGATTGAGTATTGAGTATTGAAAACTGTGAATTGAGTATATTCTGTTGAGGATTGAGGATTGACAACTGATTGTTGAGGTCTGAGGGCTGAAGATTGAGGGTTCCGGATTGAGGATTCAGAATTGAAATTTGAGGACTGAGCATTGAGGATTGAAGATTGAGTATTGAGGATTGAAGATTGAGAATTGAGGATTGAGGATTGAGGATTGAGGATGAGGGCTGAGGGTTGATGATTGAGGTTTGAGGACTGAGGACTGAGGATTGAGGATTGAGAATTGAGGATTGAGGATTGAGGGTTGAAGAATGAGGATTGGGTATTGAGGATTGAAGAATGAGGATTGAGGATTGAGGATTGAGGATTGAGGAGTGAATATTGAGTATTGAGGATTGAAGATCGACTATTGAGGATTGCGAATTGAGGATTGCGGGTTGAGGATTGAGGATTGACGATTGAGTATTGAGGATTGAAGGTTGAGGATCGTGGATTGAGGATTGAGGATTGAGGCTTGAATATTGAGGATTGGGGACTGAGTGTTGAGGGTTGAGTGATGAGAATTGATGTTTGTGGATAGAGATTTGAAGATTGCAGGTTGAGTATTGAGTATTGAAAACTGTGAAATCATGATATTCTATTGAGGATTGAGGATGGACCGCTGACTGTGGAGGACTGAGGGCTGAAGATTGAGGATTCAGGATTGGGGATTGAGGATTGAGGTTTGAGGACTGAGGATTGAGGATTGAGGATTGAGGATTGAGGATTGAGGATTGAGGATTGAAGACTGAGGATCGGGTATTGAGGATTGAACATTGATGATTGAGGATTGAGGATTGAGGATTGAGGATTGAGGATTGAGGATTGAAGATTAAGATTGAGGATTGAGGATTGAGGATTGCGAATTGAGGATAGCGGGTTGAGGATTGAGGATTGAAGATTGAGTATTGAGGATTGAAGGTTGAGGATTGTGGATTGAGGATTCAGGATTGAGGCTTGAATATTGAGGATTGGGGACTGAGTGTTGAGGATTGCGTGATGAGAATTGATGTTTGTGGATAGAGATCTGAAGATTGCAGGTTGAGTATTGAGTATTGAAAACTGTGAAATCATGATATTCTATTGAGGATTGAGGATGGACCACTGATTGTGGAGGACTGAGGGCTGAAGATTGAGGATTGAGTATTGAGGATTGAGTATTGGGGATTGAGGATTGAAGATTGAGTATCGAGGATTGAAGATTGAGGATTGAGGATTGAGGATTGAGGATTGAGGATTGAAGATTGAGGTTTGAGGATTGAGGATTGAGGATTGAGGGTTGAAGATTGATGATTGGGTATTGAGGATTGAATAATGAGGATTGAGGATTGAGTATTGAGGATTGAGGATTGAAGATTGAGTACTGAGGATTGAAGATTAAGATTGAGGGTTGAGGATTGAGGATTGAGGATTGAGGTTTGAGGATTGAAGATTGAGGATTGCGTATTGAGGATAGAACATTGAGGATTGAAGATTGAGGATTGAGGGTTGAAGATTGAGGATCGAGGATTGAGGATTGAGGATTGAGGATTGAGGATTGAAGAATGAGGATTGAGGATTGAGGATTGAGGATTGAGTATTGAAGACTGAGTATTGAGGATTGAAGATTGAGGATTGAGGAGTGAGTACAGAAAATTGAGGATTTGGGACTGAGGATAGAAGATTGGGGTTTGAGGATCGAGGATTGAGGATTGAGTATTTAGGATTGAGGATTGAGGATTGAAGATTGAGGATTGATGATTGAGGATTGAAGATTGAATATTGATGATTAAACATTGAGGGTTGAGGATTGAGGGTTGTGGATTGAGGACGAGGACTGAGTGTTGAATATTGATGTCTGAGGTCTGAGGATTGAGGATTGAGAATTGAGAATTGAGGATTGAGGATTGAAGATTGAGGATTGGGTATTGAGGATTGACGAATGAGGATTGAGGATTGAGGATTGAGGATTGAAGATTGAATATTGATGATTAAACATTGAGGGTTGAGTATTGAGCGTTGTGGATTGAGGACGAGGACTGAGTGTTGAATATTGATGTCTGAGGTCTGAGGATTGAGGATTGAGAATTGAGAATTGAGGATTGAGGATTGAAGATTGAGGATTGGGTATTGAGGATTGACGAATGAGGATTGAGGATTGCGGATTGAGGATTGAGGATTGAGTATTGAGGATTGAAGTCTGAGTGTTGAGGGTTGAGTGATGAGAATTGATGTTTGTGGATAGAGATTTGAAGATTGCAGATTGAGTATTGAGTATTGAAAACTGTGAATTGATGATATTCTCTTAAGGATTGAGGATTGACAACTGATTGTTGAGGACTGAGGGCTGAAGGTTGAGGATTCAGGATTGAGGATTCAGGATTGTGGATTGAGGATTGAGGATTGAGAATTTAAGATTGAGGATTGAGTATTGGGGGTTGAGGATTGAGGACGAGGACTGAGGGTTGAGTGTTGATGTTTGTGGTCTGAGGATTGAGGGTTGAGGATTGAGAATTGAGGATTGAGGATTGGAGATTGAGGATTGGGTACTGAGGATTGAAGAATGAGGATTGAGTATTGAGTATTGAGGATTGAGGATTGAGGATTGAGGATTGAAGACTGAGGATTAGGTATTGAGGATTGATGAATGAGGATTGAGTATTGAGTATTGAGGATTGAGGATTGAAGATTGAGTATTGAGGATTGAAGATTGACGATTGAGGATTGAGGTTTGAGGATTGAAGATTGAGGATTGCGTATTGAGGATAGAACATTGAGGATTGAAGATTGAGGATTGAGGGTTGAAGATTGAGGATCGAGGATTGAGGATTGAGGATTGAGGATTGAGGATTGAAGAATGAGGATTGAGGATTGAGGATTGAGGATTGAGTATTGAAGACTGAGTATTGAGGATTGAAGATTGAGGATTGAGGAGTGAGTACAGAAAATTGAGGATTTGGGACTGAGGATTGAAGATTGGGGTTTGAGGATCGAGGATTGAGGATTGAGGATTGAGGATTGAGCATTGAGGATTGAAGATTGAGGATTGAGGATTGAGGATTGAGGATTGAGGATTGAGGATTGAAGATTGAATATTGATGATTAAACATTGAGGGTTGAGGATCGAGGGTTGTGGATTTAGGACGAGGACTGAGTGTTGAATATTGATGTCTGAGGTCTGAGGATTGAGGATTGAGAATTGAGAATTGAGGATTGAGGATTGAAGATTGAGGATTGGGTATTGAGGATTGACGAATGAGGATTGAGGATTGGGGATTGAGGATTGAGGATTCAGGATTGAGGATTGAAGATTGAGTATTGAGAATTGACGGTAGAGGATTGAGGATTGAGAATTGAGGATTGAGGATTGAAGATTGAGTATTGGGGATTGAAGATTGAGGATTGAGGATTGAGGATTGAGGATTGAGGATTGAAGATTGAGTACTGAGGATTGAAGATTAAGATTGAGGATTGAGGATTGAGGACTGAGGATTGAGGATTGAGGATTGAAGGTTAAGTATTGAGGATTGAAGATTGAGAATTGAGGATTGAGGATTGAGGATTGAGGATGAGGGCTGAGGGTTGAGGATTGAGGTAGAGGACTGAGGACTGAGGATTGAGGATTGAGAATTGAGGATTGAGGATTGAGGGTTGAAGATTGAGGATTGGGTATTGAGGATTGAAGAATGAGGATTGAGGATTGAGGATTGAGGATTGAGGATTGAGGATTGAAGATTGAGTATTGAGGACTGAAGGTTGTCGATCGAGGATTGAGGATTGAGGATTGAGGATTGAAGATTGAGTACTGAGGATTGAAGATTAAGATTGAGGATTGAGGATTGAGGACTGAGGATTGAGGATTGACGATTGAAGGTACAGTATTGAGGTTTGAAGATTGAGAATTGAGGATTGAGGATTGAACATTGAGGACTGAGTGTTGAGGGTTGAGTGATGAGAATTGATGTTTGTGGATACAGATTTGAAGATTGCAGATTGAGTATTGAGTATTGAAAACTGTGAATTGAGTATATTCTGTTGAGGATTGAGGATTGACAACTGATTGTTGAGGTCTGAGGGCTGAAGATTGAAGGTTCCGGATTGTGGATTCAGAATTGAAATTTGAGGACTGAGCATTGAGGATTGAAGATTGAGTATTGAGGATTGAAGATTGAGAATTGAGGATTGAGGATTGAGGATTGAGGATGAGGGCTGAGGGTTGATGATTGAGGTTTGAGGACTGAGGACTGAGGATTGAGGATTGAGAATTGAGGATTGAGGATTGAGGGTTGAAGAATGAGGATTGGGTATTGAGGATTGAAGAATGAGGATTGAGGATTGAGGATTGAGGATTGAGGAGTGAATATTGAGTATTGAGGATTGAAGATCGACTATTGAGGATTGCGAATTGAGGATTGCGGGTTGAGGATTGAGGATTGAAGATTGAGTATTGAGGATTGAAGGTTGAGGATTGTGGATTGAGGATTGAGGATTGAGGCTTGAATATTGAGGATTGGGGACTGAGTGTTGAGGGTTGAGTGATGAGAATTGATGTTTGTGGATAGAGATTTGAAGATTGCAGGTTGAGTATTGAGTATTGAAAACTGTGAAATCACGATATTCTATTGAGGATTGAGGATGGACCACTGACTGTGGAGGACTGAGGGCTGAAGATTGAGGATTCAGGATTGGGGATTGAGGATTGAGGTTTGAGGTCTGAGGATTGAGGATTGAGGATTGAGGATTGATGATTGAGGATTGAGGATTGAAGACTGAGGATCGGGTATTGAGGATTGAACATTGATGATTGAGGATTGAGGATTGAGGATTGAGGATTGAGGATTGAGGATTGAAGATTAAGATTGAGGATTGAGGATTGAGGATTGCGAATTGAGGATTGCGGGTTGAGGATTGAGGATTGAAGATTGAGTATTGAGGATTGAAGGTTGAGGATTGTGGATTGAAGATTGAGGATTGAGGCTTGAATATTGAGGATTGGGGACTGAGTGTTGAGGGTTGAGTGATGAGAATTGATGTTTGTGGATAGAGATTTGAAGATTGCAGGTTGAGTATTGAGTATTGAAAACTGTGAAATCATGATATTCTATTGAGGATTGAGGATGGACCACTGACTGTGGAGGACTGAGGGCTGAAGATTGAGGATTGAGGATTGAGGATTGAGGATTCGGGATTGAGGATTGAAGATTGAGTATCGAGGATTGAAGATTGAGGATTGAGGATTGAGGATTGAGGATTGAGGATTGAAGATTGAGGTTTGAGGATTCAGGATTGAGGATTGAGGGTTGAAGATTGAGGATTGGGTATTGAGGATTGAATAATGAGGATTGAGGATTGAGTATTGAGGATTGAGGATTGAAGATTGAGTACTGAGGATTGAAGATTAAGATTGAGGGTTGAGGATTGAGGATTGAGGATTGAGGTTTGAGGATTGAAGATTGAGGATTGCGTATTGAGGATAGAACATTGAGGATTGAAGATTGAGGATTGATGGTTGTGGATTGAGGACGAGGACTGAGGGTTGAGTATTGCTGTTTGAGGTCTGAGGATTGAGGATTGATGATTGAGAATTGAGGATTGAGGATTGAGGATTGAAGATTGAGAATTGGGTATTCAGGATTGAAGAATGAGGATTGAGGATTGAGGATTGAGTATTGAGGATTGAAGACTGAGTGTTGAGGGTTGAGTGAAGAGAATTGATGTTTGTGGATTGATATTTGAAGATTGCAGATTGAGTATTGAGTATTGAAAACTGTGAATTGATGATATTCTCTTAAGGATTGAGGATTGACAACTGATTGTTGAGGACTGAGGGCTGAAGGTTGAGGATTCAGGATTGAGGATTCAGGATTGTGGATTGAGGATTGAGGATTGAGAATTTAAGATTGAGGATTGAGTATTGGGGTTGAGGATTGAGGACGAGGACTGAGGGTTGAGTGTTGATGTTTGTGGTCTGAGGATTGAGGGTTGAGGATTGAGAATTGAGGATTGAGGATTGAAGATTGAGGATTGGGTACTGAGGATTGAAGAATGAGGATTGAGTATTGAGTATTGAGGATTGAGGATTGAGGATTGAGGATTGAAGACTGAGGATTTGGTATTGAGGATTGATGAATGAGGATTGAGTATTGAGTATTGAGGATTGAGGATTGAAGATTGAGTATTGAGGATTGAAGATTGACGATTGAGGATTGAGGTTTGAGGATTGAAGATTGAGGATTGCGTATTGAGGATAGAACATTGAGGATTGAAGGTTGAGGATTGAGGGTTGAAGATTGAGGATCGAGGATTGAGGATTGAGGATTGAGGATTGAGGATTGAAGAATGAGGATTGAGGATTGAGGATTGAGGATTGAGTATTGAAGACTGAGTATTGAGGATTGAAGATTGAGGATTGAGGAGTGAGTACAGAAAATTGAGGATTTGGGACTGAGGATTGAAGATTGGGGTTTGAGGATCGAGGATTGAGGATTGAGGATTGAGGATTGAGCATTGAGGATTGAAGATTGAGGATTGAGGATTGAGGATTGAGGATTGAGGATTGAGGATTGAAGATTGAATATTGATGATTAAACATTGAGGGTTGAGGATTGAGGGTTGTGGATTGAGGACGAGGACTGAGTGTTGAATATTGATGTCTGAGGTCTGAGGATTGAGGATTGAGAATTGAGAATTGAGGATTGAGGATTGAAGATTGAGGATTGGGTATTGAGGATTGACGAATGAGGATTGAGGATTGGGGATTGAGGATTGAGGATTCAGGATTGAGGATTGAAGATTGAGTATTGAGGATTGACGGTAGAGGATTGAGGATTGAGAATTGAGGATTGAGGATTGAAGATTGAGTATTGGGGATTGAAGATTGAGGATTGAGGATTGAGGATTGAGGATTGAGGATTGAAGATTGAGTACTGAGGATTGAAGATTAAGATTGAGGATTGAGGATTGCGGACTGAGGATTGAGGATTGAGGATTGAAGGTTCAGTATTGAGGATTGAAGATTGAGAATTGAGGATTGAGGATTGATGATTGAGGATGAGGGCTGAGGGTTGAGGATTGAGGTAGAGGACTGAGGACTGAGGATTGAGGATTGAGAATTGAGGATTGAGGATTGAGGGTTGAAGATTGAGGATTGGGTATTGAGGATTGAAGAATTAGGATTGAGGATTGAGGATTGAGGATTGAGGATTGAGGATTGAAGATTGAGTATTGAGGACTGAAGGTTGTCGATCGAGGATTGAGGATTGAGGATTGAGGATTGAAGATTGAGTACTGAGGATTGAAGATTAAGATTGAGGATTGAGGATTGAGGACTGAGGATTGAGGATTGACGATTGAAGGTACAGTATTGAGGTTTGAAGATTGAGAATTGAGGATTGAGGATTGAACATTGAGGACTGAGTGTTGAGGGTTGAGTGATGAGAATTGATGTTTGTGGATACAGATTTGAAGATTGCAGATTGAGTATTGAGTATTGAAAACTGTGAATTGAGTATATTCTGTTGAGGATTGAGGATTGACAACTGATTGTTGAGGTCTGAGGGCTGAAGATTGAGGGTTCCGGATTGAGGATTCAGAATTGAAATTTGAGGACTGAGCATTGAGGATTGAAGATTGAGTATTGAGGATTGAAGATTGAGAATTGAGGATTGAGGATTGAGGATTGAGGATGAGGGCTGAGGGTTGATGATTGAGGTTTGAGGACTGAGGACTGAGGATTGAGGATTGAGAATTGAGGATTGAGGATTGAGGGTTGAAGAATGAGGATTGGGTATTGAGGATTGAAGAATGAGGATTGAGGATTGAGGATTGAGGATTGAGGAGTGAATATTGAGTATTGAGGATTGAAGATCGACTATTGAGGATTGCGAATTGAGGATTGCGGGTTGAGGATTGAGGATTGACGATTGAGTATTGAGGATTGAAGGTTGAGGATCGTGGATTGAGGATTGAGGATTGAGGCTTGAATATTGAGGATTGGGGACTGAGTGTTGAGGGTTGAGTGATGAGAATTGATGTTTGTGGATAGAGATTTGAAGATTGCAGGTTGAGTATTGAGTATTGAAAACTGTGAAATCATGATATTCTATTGAGGATTGAGGATGGACCGCTGACTGTGGAGGACTGAGGGCTGAAGATTGAGGATTCAGGATTGGGGATTGAGGATTGAGGTTTGAGGACTGAGGATTGAGGATTGAGGATTGAGGATTGAGGATTGAGGATTGAGGATTGAAGACTGAGGATCGGGTATTGAGGATTGAACATTTATGATTGAGGATTGAGGATTGAGGATTGAGGATTGAGGATTGAGGATTGAAGATTAAGATTGAGGATTGAGGATTGAGGATTGCGAATTGAGGATAGCGGGTTGAGGATTGAGGATTGAAGATTGAGTATTGAGGATTGAAGGTTGAGGATTGTGGATTGAGGATTGAGGATTGAGGCTTGAATATTGAGGATTGGGGACTGAGTGTTGAGGGTTGCGTGATGAGAATTGATGTTTGTGGATAGAGATCTGAAGATTGCAGGTTGAGTATTGAGTATTGAAAACTGTGAAATCATGATATTCTATTGAGGATTGAGGATGGAGCACTGATTGTGGAGGACTGAGGGCTGAAGGTTGAGGATTGAGGATTGAGGATTGAGGATTGGGGATTGAGGATTGAAGATTGAGTATCGAGGATTGAAGATTGAGGATTGAGGATTGAGGATTGAGGATTGAGGATTGAAGATTGAGGTTTGAGGATTGAGGATTGAGGATTGAGGGTTGAAGATTGAGGATTGGGTATTGAGGATTGAATAATGAGGATTGAGGATTGAGTATTGAGGATTGAGGATTGATGATTGAGTACTGAGGATTGAAGATTAAGATTGAGGGTTGAGGATTGAGGATTGAGGATTGAGGTTTGAGGATTGAAGATTGAGGATTGCGTATTGAGGATAGAACATTGAGGATTGAAGATTGAGGATTGAGGGTTGAAGATTGAGGATCGAGGATTGAGGATTGAGGATTGAGGATTGAGGATTGAAGAATGAGGATTGAGGATTGAGGATTGAGGATTGAGTATTGAAGACTGAGTATTGAGGATTGAAGATTGAGGATTGAGGAGTGAGTACAGAAAATTGAGGATTTGGGACTGAGGATAGAAGATTGGAGTTTGAGGATCGAGGATTGAGGATTGAGGATTTAGGATTGAGGATTGAGGATTGAAGATTGAGGATTGAGGATTGAGGATTGAGGATTGAGGATTGAGGATTGAAGATTGAATATTGATGATTAAACATTGAGGGTTGAGGATTGAGGGTTGTGGATTGAGGACGAGGACTGAGTGTTGAATATTGATGTCTGAGGTCTGAGGATTGAGGATTGAGAATTGAGAATTGAGGATTGAGGATTGAAGATTGGGGATTGGGTATTGAGGATTGACGAATGAGGATTGAGGATTGAGGATTGAGGATTGAAGATTGAATATTGATGATTAAACATTGAGGGTTGAGGATTGAGGGTTGTGGATTGAGGACGAGGACTGAGTGTTGAATATTGATGTCTGAGGTCTGAGGATTGAGGATTGAGAATTGAGAATTGAGGATTGAGGATTGAAGATTGAGGATTGGGTATTGAGGATTGACGAATGAGGATTGAGGATTGCGGATTGAGGATTGAGGATTGAGTATTGAGGATTGAAGACTGAGTGTTGAGGGTTGAGTGATGAGTATTGATGTTTGTGGACAGAGATTTGAAGATTGCAGATTGAGTATTGAGTATTGAAAACTGTGAATTGATGATATTCTCTTAAGGATTGAGGATTGACAACTGATTGTTGAGGACTGAGGGCTGAAGGTTGAGGATTCAGGATTGAGGATTCAGGATTGTGGATTGAGGATTGAGGATTGAGAATTTAAGATTGAGGATTGAGTATTGGGGTTGAGGATTGAGGACGAGGACTGAGGGTTGAGTGTTGATGTTTGTCGTCTGAGGATTGAGGGTTGAGGATTGAGAATTGAGGATTGAGGATTGATGATTGAGGATTGGGTACTGAGGATTGAAGAATGAGGATTGAGTATTGAGTATTGAGGATTGAGGATTGAGGATTGAGGATTGAAGACTGAGGATTAGGTATTGAGGATTGATGAATGAGGATTGAGTATTGAGTATTGAGGATTGACGATTGAAGATTGAGTATTGAGGATTGAAGATTGACGATTGAGGATTGAGGATTGAGGATTGAGGATTGAGGATTGAGGATTGAGGATTGAAGATTGAGTATTGGGTATTGAAGATTGAGGATTGAGGATTGAGGATTGTGGATTGAGCATTGAAGATTGAGTACTGAGGATTGAAGATTAAGATTGAGGATTGAGGATTGAGGATTGAGGATTGAGGATTGAAGATTGAGGATTCGGTATTGAGGATTGAAGACTGAGGATTGAGGAGTGAGGACTGAGGATTGACGCTTGAGGATTAAGGGTTGAGGATGGAGGATTGAGGATTGAGGATTGCAGACTGAGTATTGAGGATTGACGATGGGAGGATTGAGGATTGAGGATAGAAGATTGAGAATTGGGGACTGAGGATTCAAGATTGAGGAACGAAGATTGAGAATTGAGGATTGAAGATTGATAATTGAGGATTGAGTATTGAGGATTGAGGAGTGAGGATTGAGGATTGAAGATTGAGTATTGAGGACTGAAGTCTGAGGATTGAGGATTGAGGATTGAGGATTGAGGATTGAAGATTGAGGATTGGGGATTGAGGATTGACGATTGAGGATTGAGCATTGGGGATTGAGAATTGAGGATTGAGGATTGAAGGTTGAGTATTGAGGATTGAAGATTGAGGATTGAGGATTGAGGATTGAGCATTGAGGATTGAAGACTGAGGATTGAGGAGTGAGTATTGAAGATTGAGGATTTGGGACTGAGGATTGAAGATTGAGGATTGAGGATTGAGGATTGTGGATTGAGGATTGAAGATTGAGTACTGAGGATTGAAGATTAAGATTGAGGATTGAGGATTGAGGATTGAGGATTGATGATTGAAGATTGAGGATTCGGTATTGAGGATTGAAGAATGAGGATTGAGGAGTGAGGACTGAGGATTGACGCTTGAGGATTGAGGGTTGAGGATGGAGGATTGAGGATTGAGGATTGCAGACTGAGTATTGAGGATTGACGATGGGAGGATTGAGGATTGAGGATAGAAGATTGAGAATTGGGGACTGAGGATTCAAGATTGAGGATCGAAGATTGAGAATTGAGGATGGAAGATTGATAATTGAGGATTGAGGATTGAGGATTGAGGAGTGAGGATTGAGGATTGAAGATTGAGTATTGAGGACTGAAGACTGAGGATTGAGGATTGAAGATTGAGGATTGAGGATTGAAGATTGAGGATTGGGGATTGAGGATTGACGATTGAGGATTGAGCATTGGGGATTGAGAATTGAGGATTGAGGATTGAAGGTTGAGTATTGAGGATTGAAGATTGAGGATTGAGGATTGAGGATTGATCATTGAGGATTGAAGATTGACGATTGAGGATTGAGGATTGAGGATTGAGGATTGAGGATTGAGGATTGAAGATTGAGTATCGAGGATTGAAGATTGAGGATTGAGGATTGAGGATTGAGGATTGAGGATCGAAGATTGAGGTTTGAGGGTTGAGGATTGAGGATTGAGGATTGAAGATTGAGGATTGGGTATTGAGGATTGAATACTGAGGATTGAGGATTGAGTATTGAGGATTGAGTATTGAAGATTGAGTACTGAGGATTGAAGATTAAGATTGAGGGTTGAGGATTGAGGATTGAGGATTGAGGTTTGAGGATTGAAGATTGAGGATTGCGTATTGAGGATAGAACATTGAGGATTGAGGATTGAGTATTGAGGATTGAGGATTGAGGATTGAAGGTTGAATATTGATGATTGAAGATTGAGGATCGAGGGTTGTGGATTGAGAACGAGGACTGAGGGTTGAGTGGTGATGCCTGAGGTCTGAGGATTGAGGATTGAGGATTGCGAACTGAGGATTGAGGATTGAGGATTGAAGATTGAGGATTGGGTAATGAGGATTGAAGAATGAGGATTGAATATTGAGTGTTGAGGATTGAAGATTGAGATTGTGGATTGAGGATTGAGGATTGAGGATTGGGGATTGACGATCGAAGATTGAGGATTGCGTACTGAGGATAGAACATTGAGGATTGAGGATTGAGTGTTGAGGATTGAGGATTGAGGATTGAAGATTGAATATTGATGATTGAAGATTGAGGATTGAAGATTGGGGATTGGGTATTGAGGATTGTAGAATGAGGATTGAGTATTGAGTATTGAGGATTGAGGATTGAAGATTGAGTATTGATGATTGAAGATTGACGATTGAGGATTGAGGATTGAGGATTGCGGATTGAGGATTGAGTATTGAAGATTGAGTATTGAGGATTGAAGGTAGAGGATTGAGGATTGAGAATTGAGGATTGAGGCTTGATGATTGAATACTGAGGATTGAAGATTAAGATTGGGGATTGAGGATTGAGGATTGAGGATTGAGGATTGAGGATTGAAGATTGAGTATTGAGGATTGAAGATTGAGGATTGAGGATTGGGGATTGAGGATTGAGGATTGAAGATTGAGTACTGAGGATTGAAGATTAAGATTGAGGATTGAGGATTGAGGACTGAGGATTGAGGATTGAGGATTCAAGGTTCAGTATTGAGGATTGAAGATTGAGAATTGAGGATTGAGGATTGAGCGTTGAGGACTGAGTGTTGAGGGTTGAGTGATGAGAATTGATGTTTGTGGATAGAGATTTGAAGATTGCAGATTGAGTATTGAGTGTTGAAAACTGTGAATTGAGTATATTATATTGAGGATTGAGGATTGACAACTGATTGTTGATGACTGAGGGCTGAAGATTGAGGATACCGGATTGAGGATTCAGAATTGAAATTTGAGGACTGAGCATTGAGGATTGAAGATTGAGTCTTGAGGATTGAAGATTGAGAATTGAGGATTGAGGATTGAGGATTGAGGATGAGGGCTGAGGGTTGAGGATTGAGGTTTGAAGACTGAGGACTGAGGATTGAGTATTGAGTATTGAGTATTGAGGATTGAGGATTGAAGATTGAGTATTGAGGATTGAAGATTGACGATTGAGGATTGAGGATTGAGGATTGAGGATTGAGGATTGAGGATTGAGGATTGAAGATTGAGTATTGAGGACTGAATGTAGAGGATTGAGGATTGAGAATTGAGGATTGAGGCTTGATGATTGAGTACTGAGGATTGAAGATTAAGATTGGGGATTGAGGACTGAGGATTGAGGATTGAGGATTGAGGATTGAGGATTGAAGATTGAGGATTGAGGATTGAGGATTGAGGATTGAGGATTGAAGATTGAGTACTGAGGATTGAAGATTAAGATTGAGGATTGAGGATTGAGGACTGAGGATTGAGGATTGAGGATTCAAGGTTCAGTATTGAGGATTGAAGATTGAGAATTGAGGATTGAGGATTGAGCGTTGAGGACTGAGTGTTGAGGGTTGAGTGATGAGAATTGATGTTTGTGGATAGAGATTTGAAGATTGCTGATTGAGTATTGAGTATTGAAAACTGTGAATTGAGTATATTATATTGAGGATTGAGGATTGACAACTGATTGTTGAGGACTGAGGGCTGAAGATTGAGGATTCCGGATTGAGGATTCAGAATTGAAATTTGAGGACTGAGCATTGAGGATTGAAGATTGAGTATTGAGGATTGAAGATTGAGAATTGAGGATTGAGGATTGAGGATTGAGGACGAGGGCTGAGGGTTGAGGATTAAGGTTTGAGGACTGAGGACTGAGGATTGAGTGTTGAGAATTGAGTATTGAGGATTGAGGATTGAAGATTGAGTATTGAGGATTGAAGATTGACGATTGAGGATTGAGGATTGAGGATTGAGGATTGAGGATTGAGGATTGAGGATTGAAGATTGAGTATTGAGGATTGAAGGTAGAGGATTGAGGATTGAGAATTGAGGATTGAGGCTTGATGATTGAGTACTGAGGATTGAAGATTAAGATTGGGGATTGAGGATTGAGGATTGAGGATTGAGGATTGAGGATTGAAGATTGAGTATTGAGGATTGAAGATTGAGGATTGAGGATTGAGGATTGAGGATTGAGGATTGAAGATTGAGTACTGAGGATTGAAGATTAAGATTGAGGATTGAGGATTGAGGACTGAGGATTGAGGATTGAGGATTGAAGGTTCAGTATTGAGGATTGAAGATTGAGAATTGAGGATTGAGGATTGAGCGTTGAGGACTGAGTGTTGAGGGTTGAGTGATGAGAATTGATGTTTGTGGATAGAGATTTGAAGATTGCAGATTGAGTATTGAGTATTGAAAGCTGTGAATTGAGTATATTCTATTGAGGATTGAGGATTGACAACTGATTGTTGAGGACTGAGGGCTGAAGATTGAGGATTCCGTATTGAGGAGTCAGAATTGAAATTTGAGGACCGAGCATTGAGGATTGAAGATTGAGTTTTGAGGATTGAAGATTGAGAATTGAGGATTGAGGATTGAGGATTGAGAATTGAAGATTGAGGATTGAGTATTGGGGGTTGTGGATTGAGGACGAGGACTGAGGGTTGAGTATTGATGTTTGAGGTCTGAGGATTGAGGGTTGAGGATTGAGAATTGAGGATTGAGGATTGAAGATTGAGGATTGGGTATTGAGGATTGAAGAATGAGGATTGAGTACTGAGTATTGAGGATTGAGGATTGAAGATTGAGTATTGAGCATTGAATATTGACGCTTGAGGATTGAGGATTGAGGATTGAGGATTGAGGATTGAGGATTGAGGATTGAGGATTGAGGATTGAAGATTGAGTACTGAGGATTGAAAATTGAGGATTGAGGATTGAGGTTTGAGGATTGAGGATTGAAGATTGAGTACTGAGGATTGAAGGTTCAGATTGAGGATTGATTATTGAGGATTGAGGATTGAAGATTGAGGATTGGGGACTGAGTATTGAGGGTTGAGTGATGAGAATTGATGCTTGTGGATTGAGGACTGAAGATTGCAGATTGAGTATTAAGTATTGAAAACTGTGAACTGAGGATATTCTATTGAGGATTGAGGATTGACAACTGATTGTTGAGGACTTAGGGCTGAAGATTGAGGATTCAGGGTTGAGGATTCAGGATTGAGGTTTGAGGACTGAGGATTGAGGACGAGGACTGAGTGTTGAGTATTGATGTTTGAGGTCTGAGGATTGAGGATTGAGGATTGAGGATTGAGGGTTGAGGATTGAGGATTCAGGATTGAGGATTGAAGATTGAGGATTGGCTATTGAAGATTGAAGAATGAGGATTGAGGATTGAGGGTTGAGGATTGAGGATTGAAGATTGAGTATTGAGGATTGAAGGTTGACGATTGAGGATTGAGGATTGAGGATTGAGGATTGAGGATTGAGGATGAGGGCTGAGGGTTGAGGATTGAGGTAGAGGACTGAGGACTGAGGATTGAGGATTGAGAATTGAGGATTGAGGATTGAGGGTTGAAGATTGAGGATTGGGTATTGAGGATTGAAGAATTAGGATTGAGGATTGAGGATTGAGGATTGAGGATTGAGGATTGAAGATTGAGTATTGAGGACTGAAGGTTGTCGATCGAGGATTGAGGATTGAGGATTGAGGATTGAAGATTGAGTACTGAGGATTGAAGATTAAGATTGAGGATTGAGGATTGAGGACTGAGGATTGAGGATTGACGATTGAAGGTACAGTATTGAGGTTTGAAGATTGAGAATTGAGGATTGAGGATTGAACATTGAGGACTGAGTCTTGAGGGTTGAGTGATGAGAATTGATGTTTGTGGATACAGATTTGAAGATTGCAGATTGAGTATTGAGTATTGAAAACTGTGAATTGAGTATATTCTGTTGAGGATTGAGGATTGACAACTGATTGTTGAGGTCTGAGGGCTGAAGATTGAGGGTTCCGGATTGAGGATTCAGAATTGAAATTTGAGGACTGAGCATTGAGGATTGAAGATTGAGTATTGAGGATTGAAGATTGAGAATTGAGGATTGAGGATTGAGGATTGAGGATGAGGGCTGAGGGTTGATGATTGAGGTTTGACGACTGAGGACTGAGGATTGAGGATTGAGAATTGAGGATTGAGGATTGAGGGTTGAAGAATGAGGATTGGGTATTGAGGATTGAAGAATGAGGATTGAGGATTGAGGATTGAGGATTGAGGAGTGAATATTGAGTATTGAGGATTGAAGATCGACTATTGAGGATTGCGAATTGAGGATTGCGGGTTGAGGATTGAGGATTGAAGATTGAGTATTGAGGATTGAAGGTTGAGGATCGTGGATTGAGGATTGAGGATTGAGGCTTGAATATTGAGGATTGGGGACTGAGTGTTGAGGGTTGAGTGATGAGAATTGATGTTTGTGGATAGAGATTTGAAGATTGCAGGTTGAGTATTGAGTATTGAAAACTGTGAAATCATGATATTCTATTGAGGATTGAGGATGGACCGCTGACTGTGGAGGACTGAGGGCTGAAGATTGAGGATTCAGGATTGGGGATTGAGGATTGAGGTTTGAGGACTGAGGATTGAGGATTGAGGATTGAGGATTGAGGATTGAGGATTGAGGATTGAAGACTGAGGATCGGGTATTGAGGATTGAACATTTATGATTGAGGATTGAGGATTGAGGATTGAGGATTGAGGATTGAGGATTGAAGATTAAGATTGAGGATTGAGGATTGAGGATTGCGAATTGAGGATAGCGGGTTGAGGATTGAGGATTGAAGATTGAGTATTGAGGATTGAAGGTTGAGGATTGTGGATTGAGGATTGAGGATTGAGGCTTGAATATTGAGGATTGGGGACTGAGTGTTGAGGGTTGCGTGATGAGAATTGATGTTTGTGGATAGAGATCTGAAGATTGCAGGTTGAGTATTGAGTATTGAAAACTGTGAAATCATGATATTCTATTGAGGATTGAGGATGGAGCACTGATTGTGGAGGACTGAGGGCTGAAGGTTGAGGATTGAGGATTGAGGATTGAGGATTGGGGATTGAGGATTGAAGATTGAGTATCGAGGATTGAAGATTGAGGATTGAGGATTGAGGATTGAGGATTGAGGATTGAAGATTGAGGTTTGAGGATTGAGGATTGAGGATTGAGGGTTGAAGATTGAGGATTGGGTATTGAGGATTGAATAATCAGGATTGAGGATTGAGTATTGAGGATTGAGGATTGATGATTGAGTACTGAGGATTGAAGATTAAGATTGAGGGTTGAGGATTGAGGATTGAGGATTGAGGTTTGAGGATTGAAGATTGAGGATTGCGTATTGAGGATAGAACATTGAGGATTGAAGATTGAGGATTGAGGGTTGAAGATTGAGGATCGAGGATTGAGGATTGAGGATTGAGGATTGAGGATTGAAGAATGAGGATTGAGGATTGAGGATTGAGGATTGAGTATTGAAGACTGAGTATTGAGGATTGAAGATTGAGGATTGAGGAGTGAGTACAGAAAATTGAGGATTTGGGACTGAGGATAGAAGATTGGGGTTTGAGGATCGAGGATTGAGGATTGAGGATTTAGGATTGAGGATTGAGGATTGAAGATTGAGGATTGAGGATTGAGGATTGAGGATTGAGGATTGAGGATTGAAGATTGAATATTGATGATTAAACATTGAGGGTTGAGGATTGAGGGTTGTGGATTGAGGACGAGGACTGAGTGTTGAATATTGATGTCTGAGGTCTGAGGATTGAGGATTGAGAATTGAGAATTGAGGATTGAGGATTGAAGATTGGGGATTGGGTATTGAGGATTGACGAATGAGGATTGAGGATTGAGGATTGAGGATTGAAGATTGAATATTGATGATTAAACATTGAGGGTTGAGGATTGAGGGTTGTGGATTGAGGACGAGGACTGAGTGTTGAATATTGATGTCTGAGGTCTGAGGATTGAGGATTGAGAATTGAGAATTGAGGATTGAGGATTGAAGATTGAGGATTGGGTATTGAGGATTGACGAATGAGGATTGAGGATTGCGGATTGAGGATTGAGGATTGAGTATTGAGGATTGAAGACTGAGTGTTGAGGGTTGAGTGATGAGAATTGATGTTTGTGGACAGAGATTTGAAGATTGCAGATTGAGTATTGAGTATTGAAAACTGTGAATTGATGATATTCTCTTAAGGATTGAGGATTGACAACTGATTGTTGAGGACTGAGGGCTGAAGGTTGAGGATTCAGGATTGAGGATTCAGGATTGTGGATTGAGGATTGAGGATTGAGAATTTAAGATTGAGGATTGAGTATTGGGGTTGAGGATTGAGGACGAGGACTGAGGGTTGAGTGTTGATGTTTGTCGTCTGAGGATTGAGGGTTGAGGATTGAGAATTGAGGATTGAGGATTGATGATTGAGGATTGGGTACTGAGGATTGAAGAATGAGGATTCAGTATTGAGTATTGAGGATTGAGGATTGAGGATTGAGGATTGAAGACTGAGGATTAGGTATTGAGGATTGATGAATGAGGATTGAGTATTGAGTATTGAGGATTGACGATTGAAGATTGAGTATTGAGGATTGAAGATTGACGATTGAGGATTGAGGATTGAGGATTGAGGATTGAGGATTGAGGATTGAGGATTGAAGATTGAGTATTGGGTATTGAAGACTGAGGATTGAGGATTGAGGATTGTGGATTGAGCATTGAAGATTGAGTACTGAGGATTGAAGATTAAGATTGAGGATTGAGGATTGAGGATTGAGGATTGAGGATTGAAGATTGAGGATTCGGTATTGAGGATTGAAGACTGAGGATTGAGGAGTGAGGACTGAGGATTGACGCTTGAGGATTAAGGGTTGAGGATGGAGGATTGAGGATTGAGGATTGCAGACTGAGTATTGAGGATTGACGATGGGAGGATTGAGGATTGAGGATAGAAGATTGAGAATTGGGGACTGAGGATTCAAGATTGAGGAACGAAGATTGAGAATTGAGGATTGAAGATTGATAATTGAGGATTGAGTATTGAGGATTGAGGAGTGAGGATTGAGGATTGAAGATTGAGTATTGAGGACTGAAGTCTGAGGATTGAGGATTGAGGATTGAGGATTGAGGATTGAAGATTGAGGATTGGGGATTGAGGATTGACGATTGAGGATTGAGCATTGGGGATTGAGAATTGAGGATTGAGGATTGAAGGTTGAGTATTGAGGATTGAAGATTGAGGATTGAGGATTGAGGATTGAGCATTGAGGATTGAAGACTGAGGATTGAGGAGTGAGTATTGAAGATTGAGGATTTGGGACTGAGGATTGAAGATTGAGGATTGAGGATTGAGGATTGTGGATTGAGGATTGAAGATTGAGTACTGAGGATTGAAGATTAAGATTGAGGATTGAGGATTGAGGATTGAGGATTGATGATTGAAGATTGAGGATTCGGTATTGAGGATTGAAGAATGAGGATTGAGGAGTGAGGACTGAGGATTGACGCTTGAGGATTGAGGGTTGAGGATGGAGGATTGAGGATTGAGGATTGCAGACTGAGTATTGAGGATTGACGATGGGAGGATTGAGGATTGAGGATAGAAGATTGAGAATTGGGGACTGAGGATTCAAGATTGAGGATCGAAGATTGAGAATTGAGGATGGAAGATTGATAATTGAGGATTGAGGATTGAGGATTGAGGAGTGAGGATTGAGGATTGAAGATTGAGTATTGAGGACTGAAGACTGAGGATTGAGGATTGAAGATTGAGGATTGAGGATTGAAGATTGAGGATTGGGGATTGAGGATTGACGATTGAGGATTGAGCATTGGGGATTGAGAATTGAGGATTGAGGATTGAAGGTTGAGTATTGAGGATTGAAGATTGAGGATTGAGGATTGAGGATTGATCATTGAGGATTGAAGATTGACGATTGAGGATTGAGGATTGAGGATTGAGGATTGAGGATTGAGGATTGAAGATTGAGTATCGAGGATTGAAGATTGAGGATTGAGGATTGAGGATTGAGGATTGAGGATCGAAGATTGAGGTTTGAGGGTTGAGGATTGAGGATTGAGGATTGAAGATTGAGGATTGGGTATTGAGGATTGAATACTGAGGATTGAGGATTGAGTATTGAGGATTGAGTATTGAAGATTGAGTACTGAGGATTGAAGATTAAGATTGAGGGTTGAGGATTGAGGATTGAGGATTGAGGTTTGAGGATTGAAGATTGAGGATTGCGTATTGAGGATAGAACATTGAGGATTGAGGATTGAGTATTGAGGATTGAGGATTGAGGATTGAAGGTTGAATATTGATGATTGAAGATTGAGGATCGAGGGTTGTGGATTGAGAACGAGGACTGAGGGTTGAGTGGTGATGCCTGAGGTCTGAGGATTGAGGATTGAGGATTGCGAACTGAGGATTGAGGATTGAGGATTGAAGATTGAGGATTGGGTAATGAGGATTGAAGAATGAGGATTGAATATTGAGTGTTGAGTATTGAAGATTGAGATTGTGGATTGAGGATTGAGGATTGAGGATTGGGGATTGACGATCGAAGATTG
This sequence comes from Calliopsis andreniformis, assembly GCF_051401765.1. Classification (NCBI taxonomy): domain Eukaryota; kingdom Metazoa; phylum Arthropoda; class Insecta; order Hymenoptera; family Andrenidae; genus Calliopsis; species Calliopsis andreniformis. The sequence continues at coordinate 5,039,552 of NW_027480449.1, forward strand.
AGGATTGCGTACTGAGGATAGAACATTGAGGATTGAGGATTGAGTGTTGAGGATTGAGGATTGAGGATTGAAGATTGAATATTGATGATTGAAGATTGAGGATTGAAGATTGGGGATTGGGTATTGAGGATTGTAGAATGAGGATTGAGTATTGAGTATTGAGGATTGAGGATTGAAGATTGAGTATTGATGATTGAAGATTGACGATTGAGGATTGAGGATTGAGGATTGCGGATTGAGGATTGAGTATTGAAGATTGAGTATTGAGGATTGAAGGTAGAGGATTGAGGATTGAGAATTGAGGATTGAGGCTTGATGATTGAGTACTGAGGATTGAAGATTAAGATTGGGGATTGAGGATTGAGGATTGAGGATTGAGGATTGAGGATTGAAGATTGAGTATTGAGGATTGAAGATTGAGGATTGAGGATTGGGGATTGAGGATTGAGGATTGAAGATTGAGTACTGAGGATTGAAGATTAAGATTGAGGATTGAGGATTGAGGACTGAGGATTGAGGATTGAGGATTCAAGGTTCAGTATTGAGGATTGAAGATTGAGAATTGAGGATTGAGGATTGAGCGTTGAGGACTGAGTGTTGAGGGTTGAGTGATGAGAATTGATGTTTGTGGATAGAGATTTGAAGATTGCAGATTGAGTATTGAGTGTTGAAAACTGTGAATTGAGTATATTATATTGAGGATTGAGGATTGACAACTGATTGTTGATGACTGAGGGCTGAAGATTGAGGATACCGGATTGAGGATTCAGAATTGAAATTTGAGGACTGAGCATTGAGGATTGAAGATTGAGTCTTGAGGATTGAAGATTGAGAATTGAGGATTGAGGATTGAGGATTGAGGATGAGGGCTGAGGGTTGAGGATTGAGGTTTGAAGACTGAGGACTGAGGATTGAGTATTGAGTATTGAGTATTGAGGATTGAGGATTGAAGATTGAGTATTGAGGATTGAAGATTGACGATTGAGGATTGAGGATTGAGGATTGAGGATTGAGGATTGAGGATTGAGGATTGAAGATTGAGTATTGAGGACTGAATGTAGAGGATTGAGGATTGAGAATTGAGGATTGAGGCTTGATGATTGAGTACTGAGGATTGAAGATTAAGATTGGGGATTGAGGACTGAGGATTGAGGATTGAGGATTGAGGATTGAGGATTGAAGATTGAGGATTGAGGATTGAGGATTGAGGATTGAGGATTGAAGATTGAGTACTGAGGATTGAAGATTAAGATTGAGGATTGAGGATTGAGGACTGAGGATTGAGGATTGAGGATTCAAGGTTCAGTATTGAGGATTGAAGATTGAGAATTGAGGATTGAGGATTGAGCGTTGAGGACTGAGTGTTGAGGGTTGAGTGATGAGAATTGATGTTTGTGGATAGAGATTTGAAGATTGCTGATTGAGTATTGAGTATTGAAAACTGTGAATTGAGTATATTATATTGAGGATTGAGGATTGACAACTGATTGTTGAGGACTGAGGGCTGAAGATTGAGGATTCCGGATTGAGGATTCAGAATTGAAATTTGAGGACTGAGCATTGAGGATTGAAGATTGAGTATTGAGGATTGAAGATTGAGAATTGAGGATTGAGGATTGAGGATTGAGGACGAGGGCTGAGGGTTGAGGATTAAGGTTTGAGGACTGAGGACTGAGGATTGAGTGTTGAGAATTGAGTATTGAGGATTGAGGATTGAAGATTGAGTATTGAGGATTGAAGATTGACGATTGAGGATTGAGGATTGAGGATTGAGGATTGAGGATTGAGGATTGAGGATTGAAGATTGAGTATTGAGGATTGAAGGTAGAGGATTGAGGATTGAGAATTGAGGATTGAGGCTTGATGATTGAGTACTGAGGATTGAAGATTAAGATTGGGGATTGAGGATTGAGGATTGAGGATTGAGGATTGAGGATTGAAGATTGAGTATTGAGGATTGAAGATTGAGGATTGAGGATTGAGGATTGAGGATTGAGGATTGAAGATTGAGTACTGAGGATTGAAGATTAAGATTGAGGATTGAGGATTGAGGACTGAGGATTGAGGATTGAGGATTGAAGGTTCAGTATTGAGGATTGAAGATTGAGAATTGAGGATTGAGGATTGAGCGTTGAGGACTGAGTGTTGAGGGTTGAGTGATGAGAATTGATGTTTGTGGATAGAGATTTGAAGATTGCAGATTGAGTATTGAGTATTGAAAGCTGTGAATTGAGTATATTCTATTGAGGATTGAGGATTGACAACTGATTGTTGAGGACTGAGGGCTGAAGATTGAGGATTCCGTATTGAGGAGTCAGAATTGAAATTTGAGGACCGAGCATTGAGGATTGAAGATTGAGTTTTGAGGATTGAAGATTGAGAATTGAGGATTGAGGATTGAGGATTGAGAATTGAAGATTGAGGATTGAGTATTGGGGGTTGTGGATTGAGGACGAGGACTGAGGGTTGAGTATTGATGTTTGAGGTCTGAGGATTGAGGGTTGAGGATTGAGAATTGAGGATTGAGGATTGAAGATTGAGGATTGGGTATTGAGGATTGAAGAATGAGGATTGAGTACTGAGTATTGAGGATTGAGGATTGAAGATTGAGTATTGAGCATTGAATATTGACGCTTGAGGATTGAGGATTGAGGATTGAGGATTGAGGATTGAGGATTGAGGATTGAGGATTGAGGATTGAAGATTGAGTACTGAGGATTGAAAATTGAGGATTGAGGATTGAGGTTTGAGGATTGAGGATTGAAGATTGAGTACTGAGGATTGAAGGTTCAGATTGAGGATTGATTATTGAGGATTGAGGATTGAAGATTGAGGATTGGGGACTGAGTATTGAGGGTTGAGTGATGAGAATTGATGCTTGTGGATTGAGGACTGAAGATTGCAGATTGAGTATTAAGTATTGAAAACTGTGAACTGAGGATATTCTATTGAGGATTGAGGATTGACAACTGATTGTTGAGGACTTAGGGCTGAAGATTGAGGATTCAGGGTTGAGGATTCAGGATTGAGGTTTGAGGACTGAGGATTGAGGACGAGGACTGAGTGTTGAGTATTGATGTTTGAGGTCTGAGGATTGAGGATTGAGGATTGAGGATTGAGGGTTGAGGATTGAGGATTCAGGATTGAGGATTGAAGATTGAGGATTGGCTATTGAAGATTGAAGAATGAGGATTGAGGATTGAGGGTTGAGGATTGAGGATTGAAGATTGAGTATTGAGGATTGAAGGTTGACGATTGAGGATTGAGGATTGAGGATTGAGGATTGAGGATTGAGGATGAGGGCTGAGGGTTGAGGATTGAGGTAGAGGACTGAGGACTGAGGATTGAGGATTGAGAATTGAGGATTGAGGATTGAGGGTTGAAGATTGAGGATTGGGTATTGAGGATTGAAGAATTAGGATTGAGGATTGAGGATTGAGGATTGAGGATTGAGGATTGAAGATTGAGTATTGAGGACTGAAGGTTGTCGATCGAGGATTGAGGATTGAGGATTGAGGATTGAAGATTGAGTACTGAGGATTGAAGATTAAGATTGAGGATTGAGGATTGAGGACTGAGGATTGAGGATTGACGATTGAAGGTACAGTATTGAGGTTTGAAGATTGAGAATTGAGGATTGAGGATTGAACATTGAGGACTGAGCCTTGAGGGTTGAGTGATGAGAATTGATGTTTGTGGATACAGATTTGAAGATTGCAGATTGAGTATTGAGTATTGAAAACTGTGAATTGAGTATATTCTGTTGAGGATTGAGGATTGACAACTGATTGTTGAGGTCTGAGGGCTGAAGATTGAGGGTTCCGGATTGAGGATTCAGAATTGAAATTTGAGGACTGAGCATTGAGGATTGAAGATTGAGTATTGAGGATTGAAGATTGAGAATTGAGGATTGAGGATTGAGGATTGAGGATGAGGGCTGAGGGTTGATGATTGAGGTTTGAGGACTGAGGACTGAGGATTGAGGATTGAGAATTGAGGATTGAGGATTGAGGGTTGAAGAATGAGGATTGGGTATTGAGGATTGAAGAATGAGGATTGAGGATTGAGGATTGAGGATTGAGGAGTGAATATTGAGTATTGAGGATTGAAGATCGACTATTGAGGATTGCGAATTGAGGATTGCGGGTTGAGGATTGAGGATTGAAGATTGAGTATTGAGGATTGAAGGTTGAGGATCGTGGATTGAGGATTGAGGATTGAGGCTTGAATATTGAGGATTGGGGACTGAGTGTTGAGGGTTGAGTGATGAGAATTGATGTTTGTGGATAGAGATTTGAAGATTGCAGGTTGAGTATTGAGTATTGAAAACTGTGAAATCATGATATTCTATTGAGGATTGAGGATGGACCGCTGACTGTGGAGGACTGAGGGCTGAAGATTGAGGATTCAGGATTGGGGATTGAGGATTGAGGTTTGAGGACTGAGGATTGAGGATTGAGGATTGAGGATTGAGGATTGAGGATTGAGGATTGAAGACTGAGGATCGGGTATTGAGGATTGAACATTTATGATTGAGGATTGAGGATTGAGGATTGAGGATTGAGGATTGAGGATTGAAGATTAAGATTGAGGATTGAGGATTGAGGATTGCGAATTGAGGATAGCGGGTTGAGGATTGAGGATTGAAGATTGAGTATTGAGGATTGAAGGTTGAGGATTGTGGATTGAGGATTGAGGATTGAGGCTTGAATATTGAGGATTGGGGACTGAGTGTTGAGGGTTGCGTGATGAGAATTGATGTTTGTGGATAGAGATCTGAAGATTGCAGGTTGAGTATTGAGTATTGAAAACTGTGAAATCATGATATTCTATTGAGGATTGAGGATGGAGCACTGATTGTGGAGGACTGAGGGCTGAAGGTTGAGGATTGAGGATTGAGGATTGAGGATTGGGGATTGAGGATTGAAGATTGAGTATCGAGGATTGAAGATTGAGGATTGAGGATTGAGGATTGAGGATTGAGGATTGAAGATTGAGGTTTGAGGATTGAGGATTGAGGATTGAGGGTTGAAGATTGAGGATTGGGTATTGAGGATTGAATAATGAGGATTGAGGATTGAGTATTGAGGATTGAGGATTGATGATTGAGTACTGAGGATTGAAGATTAAGATTGAGGGTTGAGGATTGAGGATTGAGGATTGAGGTTTGAGGATTGAAGATTGAGGATTGCGTATTGAGGATAGAACATTGAGGATTGAAGATTGAGGATTGAGGGTTGAAGATTGAGGATCGAGGATTGAGGATTGAGGATTGAGGATTGAGGATTGAAGAATGAGGATTGAGGATTGAGGATTGAGGATTGAGTATTGAAGACTGAGTATTGAGGATTGAAGATTGAGGATTGAGGAGTGAGTACAGAAAATTGAGGATTTGGGACTGAGGATAGAAGATTGGGGTTTGAGGATCGAGGATTGAGGATTGAGGATTTAGGATTGAGGATTGAGGATTGAAGATTGAGGATTGAGGATTGAGGATTGAGGATTGAGGATTGAGGATTGAAGATTGAATATTGATGATTAAACATTGAGGGTTGAGGATTGAGGGTTGTGGATTGAGGACGAGGACTGAGTGTTGAATATTGATGTCTGAGGTCTGAGGATTGAGGATTGAGAATTGAGAATTGAGGATTGAGGATTGAAGATTGGGGATTGGGTATTGAGGATTGACGAATGAGGATTGAGGATTGAGGATTGAGGATTGAAGATTGAATATTGATGATTAAACATTGAGGGTTGAGGATTGAGGGTTGTGGATTGAGGACGAGGACTGAGTGTTGAATATTGATGTCTGAGGTCTGAGGATTGAGGATTGAGAATTGAGAATTGAGGATTGAGGATTGAAGATTGAGGATTGGGTATTGAGGATTGACGAATGAGGATTGAGGATTGCGGATTGAGGATTGAGGATTGAGTATTGAGGATTGAAGACTGAGTGTTGAGGGTTGAGTGATGAGAATTGATGTTTGTGGACAGAGATTTGAAGATTGCAGATTGAGTATTGAGTATTGAAAACTGTGAATTGATGATATTCTCTTAAGGATTGAGGATTGACAACTGATTGTTGAGGACTGAGGGCTGAAGGTTGAGGATTCAGGATTGAGGATTCAGGATTGTGGATTGAGGATTGAGGATTGAGAATTTAAGATTGAGGATTGAGTATTGGGGTTGAGGATTGAGGACGAGGACTGAGGGTTGAGTGTTGATGTTTGTCGTCTGAGGATTGAGGGTTGAGGATTGAGAATTGAGGATTGAGGATTGATGATTGAGGATTGGGTACTGAGGATTGAAGAATGAGGATTCAGTATTGAGTATTGAGGATTGAGGATTGAGGATTGAGGATTGAAGACTGAGGATTAGGTATTGAGGATTGATGAATGAGGATTGAGTATTGAGTATTGAGGATTGACGATTGAAGATTGAGTATTGAGGATTGAAGATTGACGATTGAGGATTGAGGATTGAGGATTGAGGATTGAGGATTGAGGATTGAGGATTGAAGATTGAGTATTGGGTATTGAAGACTGAGGATTGAGGATTGAGGATTGTGGATTGAGCATTGAAGATTGAGTACTGAGGATTGAAGATTAAGATTGAGGATTGAGGATTGAGGATTGAGGATTGAGGATTGAAGATTGAGGATTCGGTATTGAGGATTGAAGACTGAGGATTGAGGAGTGAGGACTGAGGATTGACGCTTGAGGATTAAGGGTTGAGGATGGAGGATTGAGGATTGAGGATTGCAGACTGAGTATTGAGGATTGACGATGGGAGGATTGAGGATTGAGGATAGAAGATTGAGAATTGGGGACTGAGGATTCAAGATTGAGGAACGAAGATTGAGAATTGAGGATTGAAGATTGATAATTGAGGATTGAGTATTGAGGATTGAGGAGTGAGGATTGAGGATTGAAGATTGAGTATTGAGGACTGAAGTCTGAGGATTGAGGATTGAGGATTGAGGATTGAGGATTGAAGATTGAGGATTGGGGATTGAGGATTGACGATTGAGGATTGAGCATTGGGGATTGAGAATTGAGGATTGAGGATTGAAGGTTGAGTATTGAGGATTGAAGATTGAGGATTGAGGATTGAGGATTGAGCATTGAGGATTGAAGACTGAGGATTGAGGAGTGAGTATTGAAGATTGAGGATTTGGGACTGAGGATTGAAGATTGAGGATTGAGGATTGAGGATTGTGGATTGAGGATTGAAGATTGAGTACTGAGGATTGAAGATTAAGATTGAGGATTGAGGATTGAGGATTGAGGATTGATGATTGAAGATTGAGGATTCGGTATTGAGGATTGAAGAATGAGGATTGAGGAGTGAGGACTGAGGATTGACGCTTGAGGATTGAGGGTTGAGGATGGAGGATTGAGGATTGAGGATTGCAGACTGAGTATTGAGGATTGACGATGGGAGGATTGAGGATTGAGGATAGAAGATTGAGAATTGGGGACTGAGGATTCAAGATTGAGGATCGAAGATTGAGAATTGAGGATGGAAGATTGATAATTGAGGATTGAGGATTGAGGATTGAGGAGTGAGGATTGAGGATTGAAGATTGAGTATTGAGGACTGAAGACTGAGGATTGAGGATTGAAGATGGAGGATTGAGGATTGAAGATTGAGGATTGGGGATTGAGGATTGACGATTGAGGATTGAGCATTGGGGATTGAGAATTGAGGATTGAGGATTGAAGGTTGAGTATTGAGGATTGAAGATTGAGGATTGAGGATTGAGGATTGATCATTGAGGATTGAAGATTGACGATTGAGGATTGAGGATTGAGGATTGAGGATTGAGGATTGAGGATTGAAGATTGAGTATCGAGGATTGAAGATTGAGGATTGAGGATTGAGGATTGAGGATTGAGGATCGAAGATTGAGGTTTGAGGGTTGAGGATTGAGGATTGAGGATTGAAGATTGAGGATTGGGTATTGAGGATTGAATACTGAGGATTGAGGATTGAGTATTGAGGATTGAGTATTGAAGATTGAGTACTGAGGATTGAAGATTAAGATTGAGGGTTGAGGATTGAGGATTGAGGATTGAGGTTTGAGGATTGAAGATTGAGGATTGCGTATTGAGGATAGAACATTGAGGATTGAGGATTGAGTATTGAGGATTGAGGATTGAGGATTGAAGGTTGAATATTGATGATTGAAGATTGAGGATCGAGGGTTGTGGATTGAGAACGAGGACTGAGGGTTGAGTGGTGATGCCTGAGGTCTGAGGATTGAGGATTGAGGATTGCGAACTGAGGATTGAGGATTGAGGATTGAAGATTGAGGATTGGGTAATGAGGATTGAAGAATGAGGATTGAATATTGAGTGTTGAGGATTGAAGATTGAGATTGTGGATTGAGGATTGAGGATTGAGGATTGGGGATTGACGATCGAAGATTGAGGATTGCGTACTGAGGATAGAACATTGAGGATTGAGGATTGAGTGTTGAGGATTGAGGATTGAGGATTGAAGATTGAATATTGATGATTGAAGATTGAGGATTGAAGATTGGGGATTGGGTATTGAGGATTGTAGAATGAGGATTGAGTATTGAGTATTGAGGATTGAGGATTGAAGATTGAGTATTGATGATTGAAGATTGACGATTGAGGATTGAGGATTGAGGATTGCGGATTGAGGATTGAGTATTGAAGATTGAGTATTGAGGATTGAAGGTAGAGGATTGAGGATTGAGAATTGAGGATTGAGGCTTGATGATTGAGTACTGAGGATTGAAGATTAAGATTGGGGATTGAGGATTGAGGATTGAGGATTGAGGATTGAGGATTGAAGATTGAGTATTGAGGATTGAAGATTGAGGATTGAGGATTGGGGATTGAGGATTGAGGATTGAAGATTGAGTACTGAGGATTGAAGATTAAGATTGAGGATTGAGGATTGAGGACTGAGGATTGAGGATTGAGGATTCAAGGTTCAGTATTGAGGATTGAAGATTGAGAATTGAGGATTGAGGATTGAGCGTTGAGGACTGAGTGTTGAGGGTTGAGTGATGAGAATTGATGTTTGTGGATAGAGATTTGAAGATTGCAGATTGAGTATTGAGTGTTGAAAACTGTGAATTGAGTATATTATATTGAGGATTGAGGATTGACAACTGATTGTTGATGACTGAGGGCTGAAGATTGAGGATACCGGATTGAGGATTCAGAATTGAAATTTGAGGACTGAGCATTGAGGATTGAAGATTGAGTCTTGAGGATTGAAGATTGAGAATTGAGGATTGAGGATTGAGGATTGAGGATGAGGGCTGAGGGTTGAGGATTGAGGTTTGAAGACTGAGGACTGAGGATTGAGTATTGAGTATTGAGTATTGAGGATTGAGGATTGAAGATTGAGTATTGAGGATTGAAGATTGACGATTGAGGATTGAGGATTGAGGATTGAGGATTGAGGATTGAGGATTGAGGATTGAAGATTGAGTATTGAGGACTGAAGGTAGAGGATTGAGGATTGAGAATTGAGGATTGAGGCTTGATGATTGAGTACTGAGGATTGAAGATTAAGATTGGGGATTGAGGATTGAGGATTGAGGATTGAGGATTGAGGATTGAGGATTGAAGATTGAGGATTGAGGATTGAGGATTGAGGATTGAGGATTGAAGATTGAGTACTGAGGATTGAAGATTAAGATTGAGGATTGAGGATTGAGGACTGAGGATTGAGGATTGAGGATTCAAGGTTCAGTATTGAGGATTGAAGATTGAGAATTGAGGATTGAGGATTGAGCGTTGAGGACTGAGTGTTGAGGGTTGAGTGATGAGAATTGATGTTTGTGGATAGAGATTTGAAGATTGCTGATTGAGTATTGAGTATTGAAAACTGTGAATTGAGTATATTATACTGAGGATTGAGGATTGACAACTGATTGTTGAGGACTGAGGGCTGAAGATTGAGGATTCCGGATTGAGGATTCAGAATTGAAATTTGAGGACTGAGCATTGAGGATTGAAGATTGAGTATTGAGGATTGAAGATTGAGAATTGAGGATTGAGGATTGAGGATTGAGGACGAGGGCTGAGGGTTGAGGATTAAGGTTTGAGGACTGAGGACTGAGGATTGAGTGTTGAGAGTTGAGTATTGAGGATTGAGGATTGAAGATTGAGTATTGAGGATTGAAGATTGACGATTGAGGATTGAGGATTGAGGATTGAGGATTGAGGATTGAGGATTGAGGATTGAAGATTGAGTATTGAGGATTGAAGGTAGAGGATTGAGGATTGAGAATTGAGGATTGAGGCTTGATGATTGAGTACTGAGGATTGAAGATTAAGATTGGGGATTGAGGATTGAGGATTGAGGATTGAGGATTGAGGATTGAAGATTGAGTATTGAGGATTGAAGATTGAGGATTGAGGATTGAGGATTGAGGATTGAGGATTGAAGATTGAGTACTGAGGATTGAAGATTAAGATTGAGGATTGAGGATTGAGGACTGAGGATTGAGGATTGAGGATTGAAGGTTCAGTATTGAGGATTGAAGATTGAGAATTGAGGATTGAGGATTGAGCGTTGAGGACTGAGTGTTGAGGGTTGAGTGATGAGAATTGATGTTTGTGGATAGAGATTTGAAGATTGCAGATTGAGTATTGAGTATTGAAAGCTGTGAATTGAGTATATTCTATTGAGGATTGAGGATTGACAACTGATTGTTGAGGACTGAGGGCTGAAGATTGAGGATTCCGTATTGAGGAGTCAGAATTGAAATTTGAGGACCGAGCATTGAGGATTGAAGATTGAGTTTTGAGGATTGAAGATTGAGAATTGAGGATTGAGGATTGAGGATTGAGAATTGAAGATTGAGGATTGAGTATTGGGGGTTGTGGATTGAGGACGAGGACTGAGGGTTGAGTATTGATGTTTGAGGTCTGAGGATTGAGGGTTGAGGATTGAGAATTGAGGATTGAGGATTGAAGATTGAGGATTGGGTATTGAGGATTGAAGAATGAGGATTGAGTACTGAGTATTGAGGATTGAGGATTGAAGATTGAGTATTGAGCATTGAATATTGACGCTTGAGGATTGAGGATTGAGGATTGAGGATTGAGGATTGAGGATTGAGGATTGAGGATTGAGGATTGAGGATTGAAGATTGAGTATTGAGGATTGAAGATTGAGGATTGTGGATTGAGGATTGACGATTGAGGATTGAAGATTGAGGATTGAGGATTGAGAATTGAGGATTGAGGATTGAAGATTGAGGATTGGGTACTGAGGATTGAAGAATGAGGATTGAGTATTGAGTATTGAGGATTGAGGATTGAGGATTGAGGATTGAAGACTGAGGATTAGGTATTGAGGATTCATGAATGAGGATTGAGTATTGAGTATTGAGGATTGAGGATGGAAGATTGAGTATTGAGGATTGAAGATTGACGATTGAGGATTGAGGATTGAGGATTGAGGATTGAGGATTGAGGATTAAGGATTGAAGATTGAGTATTGGGTATTGAAGATTGAGGATTGAGGATTGAGGATTGTGGATTGAGCATTGAAGATTGAGTACTGAGGATTGAAGATTAAGATTGAGGATTGAGGATTGAGGATTGAGGATTGAGGATTGAAGATTGAGGATTCGGTATTGAGGATTGAAGAATGAGGATTGAGGAGTGAGGACTGAGGATTGACGCTTGAGGATTAAGGGTTGAGGATGGAGGATTGAGGATTGAGGATTGCAGACTGAGTATTGAGGATTGACGATGGGAGGATTGAGGATTGAGGATAGAAGGTTGAGAATTGGGGACTGAGGATTCAAGATTGAGGAACGAAGATTGAGAATTGAGGATTGAAGATTGATAATTGAGGATTGAGGATTGAGGATTGAGGAGTGAGGATTGAGGATTGAAGATTGAGTATTGAGGACTGAAGTCTGAGGATTGAGGATTGAGGATTGAGGATTGAGGATTGAAGATTGAGGATTGGGGATTGAGGATTGACGATTGAGGATTGAGCATTGGGGATTGAGAATTGAGGATTGAGGATTGAAGGTTGAGTATTGAGGATTGAAGATTGAGGATTGAGGATTGAGGATTGAGCATTGAGGATTGAAGACTGAGGATTGAGGAGTGAGTATTGAAGATTGAGGATTTGGGACTGAGGATTGAAGATTGAGGATCGAGGATTGAGGATTGTGGATTGAGGATTGAAGATTGAGTACTGAGGATTGAAGATTAAGATTGAGGATTGAGGATTGAGGATTGAGGATTGAGGATTGAAGATTGAGGATTCGGTATTGAGGATTGAAGAATGAGGATTGAGGAGTGAGGACTGAGGATTGACGCTAGAGGATTGAGGGTTGAGGATGGAGGATTGAGGATTGAGGATTGCAGACTGAGTATTGAGGATTGACGATGGGAGGATTGAGGATTGAGGATAGAGGATTGTGAATTGGGGACTGAGGATACAAGATTGAGGATCGAAGATTGAGAATTGAGGATGGAAGATTGATAATTGAGGATTGAGGATTGAGGATTGAGGAGTGAGGATTGAGGATTGAAGATTGAGTATTGAGGACTGAAGACTGAGGCTTGAGGATTGAGGATTGAGGATTGAGGATTGAAGATTGAGGATTGGGGATTGAGGATTGACGATTGAGGATTGAGCATTGGGGATTGAGAATTGAGGATTGAGGATTGAAGGTTGAGTATTGAGGATTGAAGATTGAGGATTGAGGATTGAGGATTGAGCATTGAGGATTGAAGACTGAGGATTGAGGTGTGAGTATTGAAGATTGAGGATTTGGGACTGACGATTGAAGATTGAGGATTGAGGATTGAGGACTGAGGATTGAGGATTGAGGATTGAGGATTGAATATTGAGAATTGGGTATTGACGATTGAAGAATCAGGATTGAGGATTGAGGATTGAGGATTGAGGATTGAAGATTGAGTATTGAGGATTGAAGATTGACGATTGAGGATTGAGGATTGAGGATTGAGGATTGCCGATTGAGGATTGAAGATTGAGTATCGAGGATTGAAGATTGAGGATTGAGGATTGAGGATTGAGGATTGAGGATCGAAGATTGAGGTTTGAGGGTTGAGGATTGACGATTGAGGATTGAAGATTGAGGATTGGGTATTGAGGATTGAATAATGAGGATTGAGGATTGAGAATTGAGGATTGAGGATTGAAGATTGAGTACTGAGGATTGAAGATTAAGATTGAGGGTTGAGGATTGAGGATTGAGGATTGAGGTTTGAGGATTGAAGATTGAGGATTGCGTATTAAGGATAGAACATTGAGGATTGGGGATTGAGTATTGAGGATTGAGGATTGAGGATTGAAGGTTGAATATTGATGATTGAAGATTGAGGATCGAGGGTTGTGGATTGAGAACGAGGACTGAGGGTTGAGTGGTGATGCCTGAGGTCTGAGGATTGAGGATTGAGGATTGCGAACTGAGGATTGAGGATTGAGGGTTGATGATTGAGGATTGGGTATTGAGGATTGAAGAATGAGGATTGAATATTGAGTGTTGAGGATTGAAGATTGAGATTGAGGATTGAGGATTGAGGATTGAGGATTGGGGATTGACGATTGAAGATTGAGGATTGAGGATTGAAGATTGAGGATCGGGGATTGAGGATTGACGATTGAGGATTGAGCATTGGGCATTGAGAATTGAGGATTGAGGATTGAAGGTTGAGTATTGAGGATTGAAGATTGAGGATTGAGGATTGAGGATTGAGCATTGAGGATTGAAGACTGAGGATTGAGGAGTGAGTATTGAAGATTGAGGATTCGGGACTGAGGATTGAAGATTGAGGATTGAGGATTGAGGATTGTGGATTGAGGATTGAAGATTGAGTACTGAGGATTGAAGATTAAGATTGAGGATTGAGGATTGAGGATTGAGGATTGAGGATTGAAGATTGAGGATTCGGTATTGAGGATTGAAGAATGAGGATTGAGGAGTGAGGACTGAGGACTGACGCTTGAGGATTGAGGGTTGAGGATGGAGGATTGAGGATTGAGGATTGCAGGCTGAGTATTGAGGATTGACGATGGGAGGATTGAGGATTGAGGATAGAAGATTGAGAATTGGGGACTGAGGATTCAAGATTGAGGATCGAAGATTGAGAATTGAGGATGGAAGATTGATAATTGAGGATTGAGGATTGAGGATTGAGGAGTGAGGATTGAGGATTGAAGATTGAGTATTGAGGACTGAAGACTGAGGATTGAGGATTGAGGATTGAGGATTGAGGATTGAAGATTGAGGATCGGGGATTGAGGATTGACGATTAAGGATTGAGCATTGGGGATTGAGAATTGAGGATTGAGGATTGAAGGTTGAGTATTGAGGATTGAAGATTGAGGATTGAGGATTGAGGATTGAGCATTGAGGATTGAAGACTGAGGATTGAGGTGTGAGTATTGAAGATTGAGGATTTGGGACTGACGATTGAAGATTGAGGATTGAGGATTGAGGATTGAGGATTGAGGATTGAGGATTGAGGATTGAATATTGAGAATTGGGTATTGAGGATTGAAGAATCAGGATTGAGGATTGAGGATTGAGGATTGAGGATTGAAGAATGAGTATTGAGGATTGAAGATTGACGATTGAGGATTGAGGATTGAGGATTGAGGATTGAGGATTGAGGATTGAAGATTGAGTATCGAGGATTGAAGATTGAGGATTGAGGATTGAAGATTGAGGATTGGGTATTGAGGATTGAATAATGAGGATTGAGGATTGAGTATTGAGGATTGAGGATTGAAGATTGAGTACTGAGGATTGAAGATTAAGATTGAGGGTTGAGGATTGAGGATTGAGGATTGAGGTTTGAGGATTGAAGATTGAGGATTGCGTATTGAGGATAGAACATTGAGGATTGAGGATTGAGTATTGAGGATTGAGGATTGAGGATTGAAGGTTGAATATTGATGATTGAAGATTGAGGATCGAGGGTTGTGGATTGAGAACGAGGACGGAGGATTGAGTGGTGATGCCTGAGGTCTGAGGATTGAGGATTGAGGATTGCGAACTGAGGATTGAGGATTGAGGATTGAAGATTGAGGATTGGGTATTGAGGATTGAAGAATGAGGATTGAATATTGAGTGTTGAGGATTGAAGATTGAGATTGAGGATTGAGGATTGAGGATTGAGGATTGGGGATTGACGATTGAAGATTGAGGATTGCGTACTGAGGATAGAACATTGAGGATTGAGGATTGAGTGTTGAGGATTGAGGATTGAGGATTGAAGATTGAATATTGATGATTGAAGATTGAGGATTGAAGATTGGGGATTGGGTATTGAGGATTGTAGAATGAGGATTGAGTATTGAGTATTGAGGATTGAGGATTGAAGATTGAGTATTGAGGATTGAAGATTGACGATTGAGGATTGAGGATTGAGGATTGAGGATTGAGGATTGAGTATTGAAGATTGAGTATTGAGGATTGAAGGTAGAGGATTGAGGATTGAGAATTGAGGATTGAGGCTTGATGATTGAGTACTGAGGATTGAAGATTAAGATTGGGGATTGAGGATTGAGGATTGAGGATTGAGGATTGAGGATTGAAGATTGAGTATTGAGGATTGAAGATTGAGGATTGAGGATTGAGGATTGAGGATTGAGGATTGAAGATTGAGGACTGAGGATTGAAGATTAAGATTGAGGATTGAGGATTGAGGACTGAGGATTGAGGATTGAGGATTCAAGGTTCAGTATTGAGGATTGAAGATTGAGAATTGAGGATTGAGGATTGAGCGTTGAGGACTGAGTGTTGAGGGTTGAGTGATGAGAATTGATGTTTGTGGATAGAGATTTGAAGATTGCCGGTTGAGTATTGAGTACTGAAAACTGTGAAATCATGATATTCTATTGAGGATTGAGGATGGACCACTGACTGTGGAGGACTGAGGGCTGAAGATTGAGGATTCAGGATTGGGGATTGAGGATTGAGGTTTGAGGACTGAGGATTGAGGATTGAGGATTGAGGATTGAGGATTGAGGATTGACGATTGAAGACTGACGATTGGGTATTGAGGATTGAACATTGAAGATTGAGGATTGAGGTTTGAGGTGTGAAGATTGAGAATTGAGGATTGTGGATTGAACATTGAGGACTGAGTGTTGAGGGTTGAATGATGAGAATTGATGTTTGTGGATAGAGATTTGAAGATTGCAGATTGAGTATTGAGTATTGAAAACTGTGAATTGAGTATATTCTATTGAGGATTGAGGATTGACAACTGATTGATGAGGACTGAGGGCTGAAGATTGAGGGTTCCGGATTGAGGATTCAGAATTGAAGTTTGAGGACTGAGCATTGAGGATTGAAGATTGAGTATTGAGGATTGAAGATTGAGAATTGAGGATTGAGGATTGAGGATTGAGGATGAGGGCTGAGGGTTGAGGATTGAGGTTTGAGGACTAAGGACAGAGGATTGAGGATTGAGGATTGAATATTGAGGATTGGGTATTGAGGATCGAAGAATGACGATTGAGGATTGAGGATTGAGGATTGAGGATTGAATATTGAGTATTGAGGATTGAAGATTGACTATTGAGGATTGCGAATTGAGGATTGAGGATTGAGGATTGAAGATTGAGTATTGAGGATTGAATGTTGAGGATTGTGGATTGAGGATTTAGGATTGAGGCTTGAATATTGACGATTGGGGACTGAGTGTTGAGGGTTGAGTAGATGAGAATTGATGTTTGTGGATAGAGATTTGAAGATTGCAGGTTGAGTATTGAGTATTGAAAACGGTGAAATCATGGTACTCTATTGAGGATTGAGGACGGACCACTGATTCTTGAGCACTGAGGGCTGAAGATTGAGGATTCAGGATTGAGGATTCAAGATTGAGGTTTGATGACTGAGGATTGAGGATTGAGGATTGAGGATTGAGGATTGAAGATTGAGGATTGGGTATTGAGGATTGAAGAATGAGGATTGAGGATTGAGGATTGAGGATTGAGGATTGAAGATTGAGTATTGAGCATTGAAGCCTGACGATTGAGGATTGAGGATTGAGGATTGAGGATTGATGATGGAGGATTGAAGATTGAGTATTGAGGATTGAAGATTGAGGATCGAGGATTGAGGATTGAGGATTGAGGATAGAGGATTGAAGAATGAGGATTGAGGATTGAGGATTGAGGATTGAGGATTGAAGACTGAGAATTGAGGATTGAAGATTGAGGATTGAGGAGTGAGTATTGAAGATTGAGGATTTGGGACTGAGGATTGAAGATTGGGGTTTGAGGATTGAGGATTGAGGATTGAGGATTGAGGGTTGAGGAATGAAGGTTAAGATTGAGGATTGAGGATTGAGGATTGAGGATTGAGGATTGAGGATTGAGGATTGAGGATTGAAGATTGAGGATTGCGTATTGAGGATAGAACATTGAGGATTGAGTATTGAGTATTGAGGATTGAGGATTGAGGATTGAAGATTGAATATTGATGATTGAAGATTGAGTATCGATGATTGAGGATTGTGGAATGAGGACGAGGACTGAGCGTTGAGTATTGATGTTTGAGGTCTGAGGATTGAGGATTGAGGATTGAGGATTGTGGATTGAGGATTCACGATTGAGGATTGAAGATTGAGGATTGAGGATTGAGGATTGAAGATTGAGGATTGGGTATTGAGGATTGAAGAATAAGGATTGAGTAATGAGTATTGAGGATTGAGGATTGAGGATTGAGGATTGAGGATTGAAGATTGAGTATTGATGATTGAATATTGAGGATTGAGGATTGAGGTTTGAGGATTGAGGACGAGGACTGACGGTTGAGGATTGAGGTTTGAGGATCGAGTGTTGAGGATTGAGAGTTGAGGATTGAGGATTGAAGATTGAGAATTGAGGATTGAAGATTGACGATTGAGGATTGAGGATTGAGGATTGACGTTTGAGGATTGAGGGTTGAGGATGGAGGATTGAGGATTGAGGATTGCAGACTGAGTATTGAGGATTGACGATGGGAGGATTGAGGATTGAGGATAGAAGATTGAGGATTGGGGACTGAGGATTGAAGATTGAGGATCGAAGATTGAGAATTGAGGATTGAAGATTGATAATTGAGGATTGAGGATTGAACATTGAGGACTGAGGATTCAGGATTGAAGATTGAGTATTGAGTATAGAAGATTGCGGATTGAGGATTGTCGATTAAGGATTGAGGATGAGGGCTGAGTGTTGAGGATTGAGGTTTGAGGACTGAGGACTGAGGATTGAAGCATGAGGATTGAGGATTGAGGATTGAGGATAGAGGATTGAAGATTGAGTATTGAGGATTGACGATTGAGGATTGATGATTGAGGATTGAAGATTGAGGACTGAGTGTTGAGGGTTGAGTGATGAGAATTGATGTTTGTGGATTGAGATTCGAAGATTGAAGAATAGGGATTGAGTATTGAAAACTGTGAATTGAGGATATTCTATGGAGGACTGAGGATTGACAATTGATTGTTGAGGACTGAGGGCTGAAGATTGAGGATTCAGGATTGAGGATTAGGGATTGAGTTTTGAGGACTGAGGATTGATGGTTGTGGGTTGTGCGTTGAATATTGACGGTTGAGTGATGAGAATTGATGTTTGTGGATAGAGATTTGAAGATTGCAGGCTGAGTATTGAGTATTGAAACCTGTGAATTGAGGATATTCTATTGACGATTGAGGATTCACAACTGATTGTTGAAGTCTGAGGGCTGAATATTGGGGGTTCAGGATTGTGGATTCAGGATTGAGGTTTGAGGACTGAGGAATGAGGATTGAGGATTGAAGATTGAGTACTGAGGATTGAAGATTAAGATTGAGGATTGAGGATTGAGGATTGAGGATTGAGGATTGAGGATTGAGGATTGAAGATTGAGGATTGCGTATTGAGCATAGAACATTGAGGATTGAGGATTTAGTATTGAGGACTGAGGATTGAGGATTGAAGATTGAATATTGATGATTGAGATTGAGGATCGAGGATTGAGGGTTGTGGGTTGAGGACGAGGACTGAGTGTTGAGTATTGATGTTTGAGGTCTGAGGATTGAGGATTGAGGATTGAGGATTGAGGGTTGAGGATTGAGGATTCAGGATTGAGGATTGAAGATTGAGGATTGGGTATTGAGGATTGAAGAATGAGGATTGAGGATTGAGGGTTGAGGATTGAGGATTGAAGATTGAGTATTGAGGATTGAAGGTTAACGATTGAGGATTGAGGATTGAGGATTGAGGATTGAGGATTGAGGATTGAGGATTGAAGATTGAGTATTGAGGATTGAAGATTGAGGATTGTGGATTGAGGATTGACGATTGAGGATTGAAGATTGAGGATTGAGGATTGAGGATTGAGGATTGAGGATTGAAGATTGAGGATTGGGTATTGAGGATTGAAGAATGAGGATTGAGTATTGAGTATTGACGATTGAGGATTGAAGATTGAGTATTGAGGATTGAAGATTGACGATTGAGGATTCAGGATTGAGGATTGAGGACTGAGGATTGAGGATTGAGGATTGAAGATTGAGTATTGGGGATTGAAGATTGAGGATTGAGGATTGAGGATTGAGGATTGAGGATTGAAGATTGAGTACTGAGGATTGAAGATTGAGGATTGCGTATTGAGGATAGAACATTGAGGATTGAGGATTGAGTATTGAGGATTGAGGATTGAGGATTGAAGGTTGAATATTGATGATTGAAGATTGAGGATCGAGGATTGAGGGTTGTGGATTGAGGACGAGGACTGAGGGTTGAGTATTGATGTTTGAGGTCTGAGGGTTGAGGATTGAGGATTGAGAATTGAGGATTGAGGATTGAGGATTGAAGATTGAGGATTGGGTGTTGAGGATTGAAGAATGAGGATTGAGGATTGAGGATTGAGGATTGAGGATTGAAGATTGAGTATTGAGGATTGAATATTGAGGATTGAGGATTGAGGATTGAGCATTGAGGATTGAGGATTGCGGATAGAAGATTGAGGATTGGGTATTGCGGATTGAACATTGAGGATTGTGGATTGAGGATTCACGATTGAGGATTGAAGATTGAGGATTGAGGATTGAGGATTGAGGATTGAGCATTGAAGATTGAGTATTCGGTGTTGAGGATTGAAGAATGAGGATTGAGGATTGAGGATTGAGGATAGAAGGTTGAGCATTGGGTATTGATGATTGAGGATTGAGGATTGAGGCTTGAGGATTGAGGATTGAAGATTGAGTAATGAGGATTGAAGATTAAGATTGAGGATTGAGGTTTGAGGATTGAGGATTGAGGATTGAGGATTGAAGATTGAGTATTGAGGATTGAAGATTGAGGATTGAGGATTGAGGATTCAGCATTGAGGATTGAAGATTGAATACTGAGGATTGAAGATTAAGGTTGAGGATTGAGGATTGAGGGTTGAGGATTGAGGATTGAGGATTGAGGATTGAAGATTGAGGATTGCGTATTGAGGATAGAACATTGAGGATTGAGTATTGAGTATTGAGGATTGAGGATTGAGGATTGAAGATTGAATATTGATGATTGAAGGTTGAGGATCGAGGATTGAGGGTTGTGGATTGAGTACGAGGACTGAGGGTTGAGTATTGATGGTTGAGGTCTAAGGATTGAGGATTGAGGATTGAGGATTGATGATTGAGGATTCAGGATTGAGGATTGTAGATTGAGGATTGGGTATTGAGGATTGAAGAATGAGGATTGAGGATTGAGGGTTGAGGATTGAGGATTGAGGATTGAGTATTGAGGATTGAAGACTGAGTGTTGAGGGTTGAGTGATGAGAATTTATGTTTCTGGATAGAGATTTGAAGATTGCAGATTGAGTATTGGGTATTGAAAACTGTGAATTGAGGATATTCTATTGAGGATTGAGGATTGACAACTGAATGTTGAGGACTGAGGGCTGAAGATTGAGGATTCAGGATTGAGGATTCAGAATTGAGGTTTGAGGACTGAGGATTGAGGATTAAAGATTGAGTATTAAGGATTGAAGATTGAGGGTTGAGGATTGAGGATTGAGGATTGAGGATGAGGGCTGAGGGTTGAGGATTGAGGTTTGAGGACTAAGGACAGAGGATTGAGGATTGAGAATTGAGGATTGAGGATTGAGGATTGAAGATTGATAATTGGGTATTGAGGATCGAAGAATGAGGATTGAGGATTGAGGATTGAGGATTGAGGATAGAAGATTGAGTATTGAGGATTGAAGATTGACGATTGAGGATTGAGGATTGAGGGTTGAGGATTGAGGATTGAGGGTTGAGGATTGAAGATTGAGTATTGAGGATTGACGATTGAGGATTGGGGATTGAGTATTGACGATTGAGGATTGCAGACTGAGTATTGAGGATCGACGATGGGAGGATTGAGGATTGCGGATAGAAGATTGAGAATTGGGGACTGAGGATTCAAGATTGAGGATCGAAGATTGAGAATTGAGGATTGAAGATTGATAATTGAGGATTCAGGATTGAAGATTGAGTATTGAGGATAGAAGACTGAGGATTGACGATTGTCGATTAAGGATTGAGGATGAGGGCTGAGGGTTGAGGATTGAGGTTTGAGGACTGAGGACTGAGGATTGAGGATTGAGAATTGAGGATTGAGGATTGAGGATTGAAGATTGAGGATTGGGTATTGAGGATTGAAGAATGTGGATTGAGGATTGAGGATTGAGGATTGAGGATTGAAGATTGAGTATTGAGCATTGAAGCCTGACGATTTTAGGATTGAGGATTGAGGATTGAGGATTGAGGATGGAGGATTGAAGATTGAGTATTGAGGATTGAAGATTGAGGATCGAGGACTGAGGATTGAGGATTGAGGATTGAGGATTGAAGAATGAGGATTGAGGATTGAGGATTGAGTATTGAGGATTGAAGACTGAGTATTGAGGATTGAAGATTGAGGATTGAGGAGTGAGTATTGAAGATTGAGGATTTGGGACTGAGGATTGAAGATTGGGGTTGAGGATTGAGGATCGAGGATTGAGGATGGAGGATTGAAGATTGAGGATTGGGTATTGTGGATTGAGGATCGAGGACTGAGAATTGAGGATTGAGGATTGAGGATTGAGGATTGAGGATTGAGGATTGAGGATTGAAGATTGAGTATTGAGGATTGAAGATTGAGGATTGTGGATTGAGGATTCACGATTGAGGATTGAAGATTGAGGATTGAGGATTGAGGATTGAGGATTGAGCATTGAAGATTGAGGAATCGGTATTGAGGATTGAAGAATGAGGATTGAGTATTGAGTATTGAGGATTGAGGATTGAAGATTGAGTATTGAGGATTGAAGATTGACGATTGAGGATTGAGGATTGAGGATTGAGGATTGAGGATTGAGGATTGAGGATAGAAGGTTGAGCATTGGGGATTGATGATTGAGGATTGAGGATTGAGGATTGAGAATTGAAGATTGAGGATTGAGTATTGGGGGTTGTGGATTGAGGACGAGGACTGAGGGTTGAGTATTGATGTTTGAGGTCTGAGGATTGAGGGTTGAGGATTGAGAATTGAGGATTGAGGATTGAAGATTGAGGATTGGGTATTGAGGATTGAAGAATGAGGATTGAGTACTGAGTATTGAGGATTGAGGATTGAAGATTGAGTATTGAGCATTGAATATTGACGATTGAGGATTGAGGATTGGGGATTGAGGATTGAGGATTGAGGATTGAGGATTGAAGATCGAGTATTGAGGATTGAAGATTGAGGATTGAGGATTGAGGTTTGAGGATTGAGGATTGAAGATTGAGTACTGAGGATTGAAGATTAAGATTGAGGATTGATGATTGAGGATTGAGGATTGAAGATTGGGGATTGGGGACTGAGTATTGAGGGTTGAGTGATGAGAATTGATGCTTGTGGATAGAGGTCTGAGGATTGCAGATTGAGTATTGAGTATTGAAAACTGTGAATTGAGAATATTCTATTGAGGATTGAGGATTCACAACTGATTGTTGAGGACTTAGGGCTGAAGTTTGAGGATTCCGGGTTGTGGATTCAGGATTGAGGTTTGAGGACAGAGGATTGAGGATTGAGGATTGAGGATTGAGGATAGAGGATTGAAGACTGATGATTGGGTATTGAAGATTGAACATTGAGGATTGAGTGTTGAGGATAGAGGATTGAGGATTGAGGATTGAAGGTTGAATATTAATGACTGAATATTGAGGATTGAGGACAGAGTGTTGCGGATTGAAGACGAGGACTGAGGGTTGAGTATTGATGTTTGAAGTCTAAGGATTCAGGATTGAGTATTGAGAATTGAGGATTGAGGATTGAGGATTGAAGTTTGAGGATTCGGTATTGAGGATTGAAGAATGAGGGTTGAGGAGTGAGGACTGAGGATTGCGGATTGCAGATTGAGTATTGAGGATTGAAGATTGAGGATTGAGGATTGAGGATTGAGAATTGAGGATTGGGTATTGAGGATTGAAGAATGAGGATTGAGGATTGAGGATTGAGGATTGAAGACTGAGTATTGAGGATTGAAGATTGAGGATTGAGGAGTGAGTATTTAAGATTGAGGATTTGTGACTGAGGATTGAAGATTGAGGATTGAGGATTGAGGATTGAGGACTGAGGATTGAGGATTGAGGATTGAAGATTGAGGATTGAGGAGTGAGTATTGAAGATTGAGGATTTGTGACTGAGAATTGAAGATTGTGGATTGAGGATTGAGGATTGAGGACTGAGGATTGAGGATTGAGGATTGAAGATTGAGGATTGGGTATTGAGGATTGAAGATTGAGGATTGAGGATTGAGGATTGAGGAATGAGGATTGAAGATTGAGTACTGAGGATTGAAGATTAAGGTTGAGGATTGAGGATTGAGGATTGAGGATTGAGGATTGAAGGTTGAGGATTGCGTATTGAGGATAGAACATTGAGGATTGAGGATTGTGTATTGAGGATTGAGGATTGGGTATTGAGGATTGAAGAATGAGGATTGAGGATTGAGGATTGAGGATTGAGGATTGAAGATTGAGTATTGAGGATTGAAGGTTGACGATTGAGGATTGAGGATTGAGGATTGAGGATTGAGGATTGAGGATTGAGGATTGAAGATTGAGTATTGAGGATAGAAGATTGAGGATTGTGGATTGAGTATTGAGGATTCAAGGTTGACGATTGAGGATTGAGGATTGAGGACTGAGGATTGAGGATTGAGGATTGAGGATTGAAGATTGAGTATTGAGGATTGAAGATTGAGGATTGTGGATTGAGGATTGACGATTGAGGATTGAAGATTGAGGATTGAGGATTGAGGATTGAGGATTGAGGATTGAAGATTGAGTATTGATGATTGAATATTGAGGATTGAGGATTGAGGATTGAGCATTGAGGATTGAAGATTGAATATTGATGATTAAACATTGAGGGTTGAGGATTGAGGGTTGTGGATTGAGGACGAGGACTGAGTGTTGAATATTGATGTCTGAGGTCTGAGGATTGAGGATTGAGAATTGAGAATTGAGGATTGAGGATTGAAGATTGAGGATTGGGTATTGAGGATTGACGAATGAGGATTGAGGATTGCGGATTGAGGATTGAAGATTGAGTATTGAGGATTGAAGACTGAGGATTGAGGATTGAGGATTGAGGATTGGGGATTGAGGACTGCGAATTGAAGATCCACTATTGGGCATTGAAGATTCAAAATTGAGGGTGAGGATTGAACATTGAGTACTGAGTGTTGAGGGTTGAGTGATGAGAATTTATGTTTCTGGATAGAGATTTGAAGATTGGAGATTGAGTGTTGGGTATTGAAAACTGTGAATTGTGGATATTCTATAGAGGATTGTGGATTGACAACTGAATGTTGAGGACTGAGGGCTGAAGATTGAGGATTCAGGATTGAGGATTCAGAATTGAGGTTTGAGGACTGAGGATTGAGGATTGAAGATTGAGTATTGAGGATTGAAGATTGAGGGTTGAGGATTGAGGATTGAGGATTGAGGATGAGGGCTGAGGGTTGAGGATTGAGGTTTGAGGACTAAGGACAGAGGATTGAGGATTGAGAATTGGGGATTGAGGATTGAGGATTGAAGATTGAGGATTGGGTATTGAGGATCGAAGAATGAGGATTGAGGATTGAGGATTGAGGATTGAGGATCGAATATTGAGTATTGAGGATTGAAGATTGACTATTGAGGATTGCGAATTGAGGATTGAGGATTGAGGATTGAGGATTCAAGATTGAGTATTGAGGATTGGATGTTGAGGATTGTGGATTGAGGATTGAGGATTGAGGCTTGAATATTGAGGATTGGGGACTGAGTTTTGAGGGTTGAGTGTTGTGAATTGATGTTTGTGGATAGAGATTTGAAGATTGCAGGTTGAGTATTGAGTATTGAAAACTGTGAATTCATGATATTCTATTGAGGATTGAGGATTGACCACCGATTGTTGAGGACTGAGGGCTGAAGATTGAGGATTCAGGATTGAGGATTCAGGATTGAGGTTTGAGGACTGACGATTGAGGGTTGAGGATCGAGGATTGAGGATTGACGCTGGAGGATTGAGGATTGAGGATGGAGGATTGAAGAGAGAGGACTGAGTGTTGAGGATTGTGTGTTGAGGATTGATGTTTGAGGATTGAGATTTGATTATTGAATATTTTGGATTGAGTATTCAACCATGAGAATTCAGTATATTCTACTGAGTATTGAGAGTTGAGGATTGATGGTTGAGTATTGAGGATTGATGGATGAGGGTTGTGTGTTGAATATTGAGGATTGAGGATTGAGGATTGAGGGTTGAGGATTGAGGATTGAACATTTAGTATTGATGATTGAATATTGAGGATTGAGGATTGAGGTTTGAGGATTGAGGACGAGGACTGACGGTTGAGGATTGAGGTTTGAGGATCGAGTGTTGAGGATTGAGAGTTGAGGACAGAGGATTGAAGATTGAGAATTGAGGATTGAAGATTGAGGATTGAGGATTGAGGATTGAGGATTGACGCTTGAGGATTGAGTGTTGAGGATGGAGGATTGAGGATTGAGGATTGCAGACTGAGTATTGAGGATTGAAGATTGATAATTGAGGATTCAGGATTGAAGATTCAGTATTGAGGATAGAAGATTGAGGATTGAGGATTGTCGATTAAGGATTGAGGTTGAGGGCTGAGGGTTGAGGATTGAGGTTTGAGGACTGAGGACTGAGGATTGAGGATTGAGAATTGAGGATTGAGGATCGAGGATTGAAGATTGAGGATTGGGTATTGAGGATTGAAGAATGAGGATTGAGGATTGAGGATTGAGGGTTGAGGATTGAAGATTGAGTATTGAGCATTGAAGCCTGACGATTTTAGGATTGTGGAATGAGGATTGAGGATTGAGGATGGAGGATTGAAGATTGAGTATTGAGGATTGAAGATTGAGGATCGAGGACTGAGGATTGAGGATTAAGGATTGAGGATTGAAGAATGAGGATTGAGGATTGAGGATTGAGTATTGAGGATTGAAGACTGAGTATTGAGGATTGAAGATTGAGGATTGAGGAGTGAGTATTGAAGATTGAGGATTTGGGACTGACGATTGAAGATTGGGGTTTGAGGATTGAGGATTGAGGATTGAGGATGGAGGATTGAAGATTGAGGATTGGGTATTGTGGATTGAAGAATGAGTATTGAGGATTGAGGATTAAGGATTGAGGATTGAAGATTGAGTATTGAGGATCGAAGATTGACGATTGAGGATTGAGGATTGAGGATTGAGGATTGAGGATTGAGGATTGAGGATTGAAGATTGAGTATTGAGGACTGAAGATTGAGGATTGTGGATTGAGGATTCACGATTGAGGATTGAAGATTGAGGATTGAGGATTGAGGATTGAAGATTGAGCATTGAAGATTGAGGATTCGGTATTGAGGATTGAAGAATGAGGATTGAGTATTGATCATTGAGGATTGAGTATTGAAGATTGAGTATTGAGGATTGAAGATTGACGATTGAGGATTGAGGATTGAGGATTGAGAATTGAGGATTGAGGATTGAGGATAGAAGGTTGAGCATTGGGGATTGATGATTGAGGATTGAGGATTGAGGCTTGAGGATTGAGGATTGAAGATTGAGTAATGAGGATTGAAGATTAAGATTGAGGATTGAGGTTTGATGACTGAGGATTGAGGATTGAGGATTGAGGATTGAGGATTGAGGATTGAGGATTGAAGATTGAGTATTGAGGATTGAAGATTGAGGATTGTGGATTGAGGATTCACGATTGAGGATTGAAGATTGAGGATTGAGGATTGAGGATTGAAGATTGAGCATTGAAGATTGAGGATTCGGTATTGAGGATTGAAGAATGAGGATTGGGTATTGATCATTGAGGATTGAGGATTGAAGATTGAGTATTGAGGATTGAAGATTGACGATTGAGGATTGAGGATTGAGGATTGAGGATTGAGGATTGACGATTGAGGATAGAAGGTTGAGCATTGGGGATTGATGATTGAGGATTGAGGATTGAGGCTTGAGGATTGAGGATTGAAGATTGAGTAATGAGGATTGAAGATTCAGCATTGAGGATTGAAGATTGAATACTGAGGATTGAAGATTAAGGTTGAGGATTGAGGATTGAGGGTTGAGGATTGAGGATTGAGGATTGAGGATTGAAGATTGAGGATTGCGTATTGAGGATAGAACATTGAGGATTGAGTATTGAGTATTGAGGATTGAGGATTGAGGATTGAAGATTGAATATTGATGATTGAAGGTTGAGGATCGAGGATTGAGGGTTGTGGATTGAGTACGAGGACTGAGGGTTGAGTATTGATGGTTGAGGTCTAAGGATTGAGGATTGAGGATTGAGGATTGATGATTGAGGATTCAGGATTGAGGATTGTAGATTGAGGATTGGGTATTGAGGATTGAAGAATGAGGATTGAGGATTGAGGGTTGAGGATTGAGGATTGAGGATTGAGTATTGAGGATTGAAGACTGAGTGTTGAGGGTTGAGTGATGAGAATTTATGTTTCTGGATAGAGATTTGAAGATTGCAGATTGAGTATTGGGTATTGAAAACTGTGAATTGAGGATATTCTATTGAGGATTGAGGATTGACAACTGAATGTTGAGGACTGAGGGCTGAAGATTGAGGATTCAGGATTGAGGATTCAGAATTGAGGTTTGAGGACTGAGGATTGAGGATTAAAGATTGAGTATTAAGGATTGAAGATTGAGGGTTGAGGATTGAGGATTGAGGATTGAGGATGAGGGCTGAGGGTTGAGGATTGAGGTTTGAGGACTAAGGACAGAGGATTGAGGATTGAGAATTGAGGATTGAGGATTGAGGATTGAAGATTGATAATTGGGTATTGAGGATCGAAGAATGAGGATTGAGGATTGAGGATTGAGGATTGAGGATAGAAGATTGAGTATTGAGGATTGAAGATTGACGATTGAGGATTGAGGATTGAGGGTTGAGGATTGAGGATTGAGGGTTGAGGATTGAAGATTGAGTATTGAGGATTGACGATTGAGGATTGGGGATTGAGTATTGACGATTGAGGATTGCAGACTGAGTATTGAGGATCGACGATGGGAGGATTGAGGATTGCGGATAGAAGATTGAGAATTGGGGACTGAGGATTCAAGATTGAGGATCGAAGATTGAGAATTGAGGATTGAAGATTGATAATTGAGGATTCAGGATTGAAGATTGAGTATTGAGGATAGAAGACTGAGGATTGACGATTGTCGATTAAGGATTGAGGATGAGGGCTGAGGGTTGAGGATTGAGGTTTGAGGACTGAGGACTGAGGATTGAGGATTGAGAATTGAGGATTGAGGATTGAGGATTGAAGATTGAGGATTGGGTATTGAGGATTGAAGAATGTGGATTGAGGATTGAGGATTGAGGATTGAGGATTGAAGATTGAGTATTGAGCATTGAAGCCTGACGATTTTAGGATTGAGGATTGAGGATTGAGGATTGAGGATGGAGGATTGAAGATTGAGTATTGAGGATTGAAGATTGAGGATCGAGGACTGAGGATTGAGGATTGAGGATTGAGGATTGAAGAATGAGGATTGAGGATTGAGGATTGAGTATTGAGGATTGAAGACTGAGTATTGAGGATTGAAGATTGAGGATTGAGGAGTGAGTATTGAAGATTGAGGATTTGGGACTGAGGATTGAAGATTGGGGTTGAGGATTGAGGATCGAGGATTGAGGATGGAGGATTGAAGATTGAGGATTGGGTATTGTGGATTGAGGATCGAGGACTGAGAATTGAGGATTGAGGATTGAGGATTGAGGATTGAGGATTGAGGATTGAGGATTGAAGATTGAGTATTGAGGATTGAAGATTGAGGATTGTGGATTGAGGATTCACGATTGAGGATTGAAGATTGAGGATTGAGGATTGAGGATTGAGGATTGAGCATTGAAGATTGAGGAATCGGTATTGAGGATTGAAGAATGAGGATTGAGTATTGAGTATTGAGGATTGAGGATTGAAGATTGAGTATTGAGGATTGAAGATTGACGATTGAGGATTGAGGATTGAGGATTGAGGATTGAGGATTGAGGATTGAGGATAGAAGGTTGAGCATTGGGGATTGATGATTGAGGATTGAGGATTGAGGATTGAGAATTGAAGATTGAGGATTGAGTATTGGGGGTTGTGGATTGAGGACGAGGACTGAGGGTTGAGTATTGATGTTTGAGGTCTGAGGATTGAGGGTTGAGGATTGAGAATTGAGGATTGAGGATTGAAGATTGAGGATTGGGTATTGAGGATTGAAGAATGAGGATTGAGTACTGAGTATTGAGGATTGAGGATTGAAGATTGAGTATTGAGCATTGAATATTGACGATTGAGGATTGAGGATTGGGGATTGAGGATTGAGGATTGAGGATTGAGGATTGAAGATCGAGTATTGAGGATTGAAGATTGAGGATTGAGGATTGAGGTTTGAGGATTGAGGATTGAAGATTGAGTACTGAGGATTGAAGATTAAGATTGAGGATTGATGATTGAGGATTGAGGATTGAAGATTGGGGATTGGGGACTGAGTATTGAGGGTTGAGTGATGAGAATTGATGCTTGTGGATAGAGGTCTGAGGATTGCAGATTGAGTATTGAGTATTGAAAACTGTGAATTGAGAATATTCTATTGAGGATTGAGGATTCACAACTGATTGTTGAGGACTTAGGGCTGAAGTTTGAGGATTCCGGGTTGTGGATTCAGGATTGAGGTTTGAGGACAGAGGATTGAGGATTGAGGATTGAGGATTGAGGATAGAGGATTGAAGACTGATGATTGGGTATTGAAGATTGAACATTGAGGATTGAGTGTTGAGGATAGAGGATTGAGGATTGAGGATTGAAGGTTGAATATTAATGACTGAATATTGAGGATTGAGGACAGAGTGTTGCGGATTGAAGACGAGGACTGAGGGTTGAGTATTGATGTTTGAAGTCTAAGGATTCAGGATTGAGTATTGAGAATTGAGGATTGAGGATTGAGGATTGAAGTTTGAGGATTCGGTATTGAGGATTGAAGAATGAGGGTTGAGGAGTGAGGACTGAGGATTGCGGATTGCAGATTGAGTATTGAGGATTGAAGATTGAGGATTGAGGATTGAGGATTGAGAATTGAGGATTGGGTATTGAGGATTGAAGAATGAGGATTGAGGATTGAGGATTGAGGATTGAAGACTGAGTATTGAGGATTGAAGATTGAGGATTGAGGAGTGAGTATTTAAGATTGAGGATTTGTGACTGAGGATTGAAGATTGAGGATTGAGGATTGAGGATTGAGGACTGAGGATTGAGGATTGAGGATTGAAGATTGAGGATTGAGGAGTGAGTATTGAAGATTGAGGATTTGTGACTGAGAATTGAAGATTGTGGATTGAGGATTGAGGATTGAGGACTGAGGATTGAGGATTGAGGATTGAAGATTGAGGATTGGGTATTGAGGATTGAAGATTGAGGATTGAGGATTGAGGATTGAGGAATGAGGATTGAAGATTGAGTACTGAGGATTGAAGATTAAGGTTGAGGATTGAGGATTGAGGATTGAGGATTGAGGATTGAAGGTTGAGGATTGCGTATTGAGGATAGAACATTGAGGATTGAGGATTGTGTATTGAGGATTGAGGATTGGGTATTGAGGATTGAAGAATGAGGATTGAGGATTGAG
The DNA here is from genome assembly GCF_051401765.1 of Calliopsis andreniformis. Taxonomy (NCBI): domain Eukaryota; kingdom Metazoa; phylum Arthropoda; class Insecta; order Hymenoptera; family Andrenidae; genus Calliopsis; species Calliopsis andreniformis. The sequence goes on from NW_027480449.1 coordinate 5,070,734, forward strand.
GATTGAGGATTGAGGATTGAAGATTGAGTATTGAGGATTGAAGGTTGACGATTGAGGATTGAGGATTGAGGATTGAGGATTGAGGATTGAGGATTGAGGATTGAAGATTGAGTATTGAGGATAGAAGATTGAGGATTGTGGATTGAGTATTGAGGATTCAAGGTTGACGATTGAGGATTGAGGATTGAGGACTGAGGATTGAGGATTGAGGATTGAGGATTGAAGATTGAGTATTGAGGATTGAAGATTGAGGATTGTGGATTGAGGATTGACGATTGAGGATTGAAGATTGAGGATTGAGGATTGAGGATTGAGGATTGAGGATTGAAGATTGAGTATTGATGATTGAATATTGAGGATTGAGGATTGAGGATTGAGCATTGAGGATTGAAGATTGAATATTGATGATTAAACATTGAGGGTTGAGGATTGAGGGTTGTGGATTGAGGACGAGGACTGAGTGTTGAATATTGATGTCTGAGGTCTGAGGATTGAGGATTGAGAATTGAGAATTGAGGATTGAGGATTGAAGATTGAGGATTGGGTATTGAGGATTGACGAATGAGGATTGAGGATTGCGGATTGAGGATTGAAGATTGAGTATTGAGGATTGAAGACTGAGGATTGAGGATTGAGGATTGAGGATTGGGGATTGAGGACTGCGAATTGAAGATCCACTATTGGGCATTGAAGATTCAAAATTGAGGGTGAGGATTGAACATTGAGTACTGAGTGTTGAGGGTTGAGTGATGAGAATTTATGTTTCTGGATAGAGATTTGAAGATTGGAGATTGAGTGTTGGGTATTGAAAACTGTGAATTGTGGATATTCTATAGAGGATTGTGGATTGACAACTGAATGTTGAGGACTGAGGGCTGAAGATTGAGGATTCAGGATTGAGGATTCAGAATTGAGGTTTGAGGACTGAGGATTGAGGATTGAAGATTGAGTATTGAGGATTGAAGATTGAGGGTTGAGGATTGAGGATTGAGGATTGAGGATGAGGGCTGAGGGTTGAGGATTGAGGTTTGAGGACTAAGGACAGAGGATTGAGGATTGAGAATTGGGGATTGAGGATTGAGGATTGAAGATTGAGGATTGGGTATTGAGGATCGAAGAATGAGGATTGAGGATTGAGGATTGAGGATTGAGGATCGAATATTGAGTATTGAGGATTGAAGATTGACTATTGAGGATTGCGAATTGAGGATTGAGGATTGAGGATTGAGGATTCAAGATTGAGTATTGAGGATTGGATGTTGAGGATTGTGGATTGAGGATTGAGGATTGAGGCTTGAATATTGAGGATTGGGGACTGAGTTTTGAGGGTTGAGTGTTGTGAATTGATGTTTGTGGATAGAGATTTGAAGATTGCAGGTTGAGTATTGAGTATTGAAAACTGTGAATTCATGATATTCTATTGAGGATTGAGGATTGACCACCGATTGTTGAGGACTGAGGGCTGAAGATTGAGGATTCAGGATTGAGGATTCAGGATTGAGGTTTGAGGACTGACGATTGAGGGTTGAGGATCGAGGATTGAGGATTGACGCTGGAGGATTGAGGATTGAGGATGGAGGATTGAAGAGAGAGGACTGAGTGTTGAGGATTGTGTGTTGAGGATTGATGTTTGAGGATTGAGATTTGATTATTGAATATTTTGGATTGAGTATTCAACCATGAGAATTCAGTATATTCTACTGAGTATTGAGAGTTGAGGATTGATGGTTGAGTATTGAGGATTGATGGATGAGGGTTGTGTGTTGAATATTGAGGATTGAGGATTGAGGATTGAGGGTTGAGGATTGAGGATTGAACATTTAGTATTGATGATTGAATATTGAGGATTGAGGATTGAGGTTTGAGGATTGAGGACGAGGACTGACGGTTGAGGATTGAGGTTTGAGGATCGAGTGTTGAGGATTGAGAGTTGAGGACAGAGGATTGAAGATTGAGAATTGAGGATTGAAGATTGAGGATTGAGGATTGAGGATTGAGGATTGACGCTTGAGGATTGAGTGTTGAGGATGGAGGATTGAGGATTGAGGATTGCAGACTGAGTATTGAGGATTGAAGATTGATAATTGAGGATTCAGGATTGAAGATTCAGTATTGAGGATAGAAGATTGAGGATTGAGGATTGTCGATTAAGGATTGAGGTTGAGGGCTGAGGGTTGAGGATTGAGGTTTGAGGACTGAGGACTGAGGATTGAGGATTGAGAATTGAGGATTGAGGATCGAGGATTGAAGATTGAGGATTGGGTATTGAGGATTGAAGAATGAGGATTGAGGATTGAGGATTGAGGGTTGAGGATTGAAGATTGAGTATTGAGCATTGAAGCCTGACGATTTTAGGATTGTGGAATGAGGATTGAGGATTGAGGATGGAGGATTGAAGATTGAGTATTGAGGATTGAAGATTGAGGATCGAGGACTGAGGATTGAGGATTAAGGATTGAGGATTGAAGAATGAGGATTGAGGATTGAGGATTGAGTATTGAGGATTGAAGACTGAGTATTGAGGATTGAAGATTGAGGATTGAGGAGTGAGTATTGAAGATTGAGGATTTGGGACTGACGATTGAAGATTGGGGTTTGAGGATTGAGGATTGAGGATTGAGGATGGAGGATTGAAGATTGAGGATTGGGTATTGTGGATTGAAGAATGAGTATTGAGGATTGAGGATTAAGGATTGAGGATTGAAGATTGAGTATTGAGGATCGAAGATTGACGATTGAGGATTGAGGATTGAGGATTGAGGATTGAGGATTGAGGATTGAGGATTGAAGATTGAGTATTGAGGACTGAAGATTGAGGATTGTGGATTGAGGATTCACGATTGAGGATTGAAGATTGAGGATTGAGGATTGAGGATTGAAGATTGAGCATTGAAGATTGAGGATTCGGTATTGAGGATTGAAGAATGAGGATTGAGTATTGATCATTGAGGATTGAGTATTGAAGATTGAGTATTGAGGATTGAAGATTGACGATTGAGGATTGAGGATTGAGGATTGAGAATTGAGGATTGAGGATTGAGGATAGAAGGTTGAGCATTGGGGATTGATGATTGAGGATTGAGGATTGAGGCTTGAGGATTGAGGATTGAAGATTGAGTAATGAGGATTGAAGATTAAGATTGAGGATTGAGGTTTGATGACTGAGGATTGAGGATTGAGGATTGAGGATTGAGGATTGAGGATTGAGGATTGAAGATTGAGTATTGAGGATTGAAGATTGAGGATTGTGGATTGAGGATTCACGATTGAGGATTGAAGATTGAGGATTGAGGATTGAGGATTGAAGATTGAGCATTGAAGATTGAGGATTCGGTATTGAGGATTGAAGAATGAGGATTGGGTATTGATCATTGAGGATTGAGGATTGAAGATTGAGTATTGAGGATTGAAGATTGACGATTGAGGATTGAGGATTGAGGATTGAGGATTGAGGATTGACGATTGAGGATAGAAGGTTGAGCATTGGGGATTGATGATTGAGGATTGAGGATTGAGGCTTGAGGATTGAGGATTGAAGATTGAGTAATGAGGATTGAAGATTAAGATTGAGGATTGAGGTTTGAGGATTGAGGATTGAGGATTGAGGATTGAAGATTGAGTATTGAGGATTGAAGATTGAGGATTGAGGATTGAGGATTCAGCATTGAGGATTGAAGATTGAGTACTGAGGATTGAAGATTAAGGTTGAGGATTGAGGATTGAGGGTTGAGGATTGAGGATTGAGGATTGAGGATTGAAGATTGAGGATTGCGTATTGAGGATAGAACATTGAGGATTGAGTATTGAGTATTGAGGATTGAGGATTGAGGATTGAAGATTGAATATTGATGATTGAAGGTTGAGGATCGAGGATTGAGGGTTGTGGATTGAGTACGAGGACTGAGGGTTGAGTATTGATGGTTGAGGTCTGAGGATTGAGGATTGAGGATTGAGGATTGATGATTGAGGATTCAGGATTGAGGATTGAAGATTGAGGATTGGGTATTGAGGATTGAAGAATGAGGATTGAGGATTGAGGGTTGAGGATCGAGGATTGAGGATTGAGTATTGAGGATTGAAGACTGAGTGTTGAGGGTTGAGTGATGAGAATTGATGTTTGTGGATAGAGATTTGAAGATTGCAGATTGAGTATTGAGTATTGAAAACTGTGAATTGATGATATTCTCTTGAGGATTGAGGATTGACAACTGATTGTTGAGGACTGAGGGCTGAAGGTTGAGGATTCAGGATTGAGGATTCAGGATTGTGGATTGAGGATTGAGGATTGAGAATTGAAGATTGAGGATTGAGTATTGGGGGTTGTGGATTGAGGACGAGGACTGAGGCTTGAGTGTTGATGTTTGAGGTCTGAGGATTGAGGGTTGAGGATTGAGAATTGAGGATTGAGGATTGAGGATTGACGCTTGAGGATTGAGTGTTGAGGATGGAGGTTTGAGGATTGAGGATTGCAGACTGAGTATTGAGGATTGACGATGGGAGGATTGAGGATTGATGATAGAAGATTGAGAATTGGGGACTGAGGATTCAAGATTGAGGATCGAAGATTGAGAATTGAGGATTGAAGATTGATAATTGAGGATTGAGGATTGAACATTGAGGACTGAGGATTCAGGATTGAAGATTGAGTATTGAGGATAGAAGATTGAGGATTGAGAATTGTCGATTAAGGATTGAGAATGAGGTGTGAGGGTTGAGGATTACGGTTTGAGGACTGAGGACTGAGGATTGAGGATTGAGAATTGAGGATTGAGGATTGAGGATTGAAGATTGAGGATTGGGTATTGAGGATTGAAGTATGAGGATTGAGGATTGAGGATTGAGGATTGTGGATTGAAGATTGAGTATTGAGCATTGAAGCCTGACGATTGAGGATTGAGGATTGAAGGTTGAGGATTGAGGACTGAGTGTTGAATATTGATGTCTGAGGTCTGAGGACTGAGGATTGAGTATTGAGTATTGAGGATTGAGGATTGAGGATTGAAGATTGAAGATTGACGATTGAGGATTGAGGATTGAGGATTGAAGATAGAGGATTGGGTATTGAGGATTGAGGATTGAGGATTGATGATTGAAAATTGTGTATTGAAGATTGAAGATTAAGGATTGAGGATTGAGCATTGAAGATTGATGATTGAAGATTGTGTATTGAAGATTGAAGATTGAGGATTGAGGATTGAGGGTTGAGGATTGAGGATTGAGCATTGAGGATTGAAGATTGAATATTGATGATTGAAGATTGAGGATTGAGGATTGAGGGTTGAGCATTGAAGATTGAGGATTCGGTATTGAGGATTGAAAGATGAGGATTGAGTATTGAGTATTGAGGATTGAGGATTGAAGATTGAGTATTGAGGATTGAAGATTGACGATTGAGGATTGAGGATTGAGGATTGAAGTTTGAGGATTGGGTATTGAGGATTGAGGATTGAAGATTGAGTATTGAGGATTGAAGATTGACGATTGAGGATTGAGGATTGAGGATTGAGGATTGAGGATGGAGGCTTGAAGATTGAGTATTGAGGATTGAAGGTTGAGGATCGAGGACTGAGGACTGAGGATTGAGGATTGAGGATCGAAGAATGAGGATTGAGGATTGAGGATTGAGTATTGAGGATTGAAGACTGAGTATTGAGGATTGAAGATTGAGGATTGAGGAGTGAGTATTGAAGATTGAGGATTTGGGACTGAGGATTGAAGATTGGGGTTTGAGGATTGAGGATTGAGGATTGAGGATGGAGGATTGAAGATTGAGGATTGGGTATTGTGGATTGAAGAATGAGTATTGAGGATTGAGGATTGAGGATTGAGGATTGAAGATTGAGTATTGAGAATTGAAGATTGACGATTGAGGATTGAGGATTGAGGGTTGAGGATTGAGGATTGAGGATTGAGGATTGAAGATTGAGTATTGAGGATTGAAGATTGAGGATTGTGGATTGAGGATTCACGATTGAGGATTGAAGATTGAGGATTGAGGATTGAGGATTGAGGATTGAGCATTGAAGATTGAGGATTCGGTATTGAGGATTGAAGAATGAGGATTGAGTATTGAGTATTGAGGATTGAGGATTGAAGATTGAGTATTGAGGATTGAAGATTGACGATTCAGGATTGAGGATTGAGGATTGAGGATTGAGGATTGAGGATAGAAGGTTGAGCATTGGGGATTGATGATTGAGGATTGAGGATTGAGGGTTGAGGATTGAGGATTGAGGATTGAGGATTGAAGATTGAGGATTGCGTATTGAGGATAGAACATTGAGGATTGAGTATTGAGTATTGAGGATTGAGGATTGAGGATTGAAGATTGAATATTGAGGATTGAAGATTGAGGATTGGGTATTGAGGATTGAAGAATGAGGATTGAGGATTGAGGATTGAGGATTGAGGACTGAAGGTTGAATATTGATGAATGAAGATTAACGATTGAGGATTGAGGGTTGTGGATTGAGGACGAGGACTGAGGGTTGAGTATTGACTCTTGAGGTCTGATGACTGAGGTCTGAGGATTGAGGATTGAGGATTGAAAATTGAGGATTGAGGATTGAGGATTGAGGATTGAGGATTGAAGATTGAGTATTGAGGACTGAAGATTGAGGATTGAGGATTGAGGATTGAGGATTGATGATTGAAGATTGTGTATTGAAGATTGAAGATTGAGGATTGAGGATTGAGGATTGAGGATTGAGGATTGAGGATTGAAGATAGAGGATTGGGGATTGAGGATTGACGATTGGGGATTGAGTATTGAGGATTGAGAATTGAGGATTGAGGTTTGAAATTGAGTATTGAGGATTGAAGATTGAGGATTGAGATTTGATTATTGAATATTGTGGATTGAGAATTGAACCATGCGAATTCAGGATATTCTATTGAGTATTGAGAATTGAGGATTGATCGTTGAGTATTGAGGATTCATGGCTGAGGGTTGTGTGTTGAATATTGAGGGCTGAGGATTGAGGATTGAGGATTGAGGATGGAGGATGAGGGCTGAGGGTTGAGGATTCAGGTTTGAGTATTGAATCCTGAGAATTCAGGATATTCTATTGAGTATTGAGAATTGAGGATTGATGGTTGAGTACTGAGGACTGAGGATTGAGGATTGAAGGTTGAGTATTGAGGATTCAGAATTGAGGTTTGAGGACTGAGGATTGAGGATTGAAGATTTAGTATTGAGGATTGAAGAGTGAGGATTGAGGATTGAGGATTGAGGATTGAGGATTATGTCTGAGGGTTGAGGATTGAGGTTTGAGGACTGAGGACTGAGGATTGAGGACTGAGGATTGAGGATGAGGGCTGAGGGACGGGGATTGAGGTTTGACGGCTGAGGACTGAGGCTTGAAGATTGAGGATTGAGTATTGAGGATTGAGGATTGAGGATTGAAGATTGAGTATTGAGGATTGAAGATTGAGTATTGAGGATTGAGGATTGAGGATTGAGGATTGAAGATTGAGGATTGAGGATTGGGTGTTGTGGATTGAGGACGAGTACTGAGGGTTGAATATTGATGATTGAGGTCTGAGGATTGAGGATTGAGGATTGAAAATTGAGGATTGAGGATTGAGGATTGAGGATTGAGGATTGAGGATTGAAGATTGAGTATTGAGTATTGAAGATTGAGGATTGAGGATTGAGGATTGAATATTGATGATTGAAGATTGTGTATTGAAGTTTGAAGATTGAGAATTGAGGATTGATGGTCGAGTACTGAGGACTGAGGATTGAGGATTGAAGGTTGACTATTGAGGATTCAGAATTGAGGTTTGAGGACTGAGGATTGAGGATTGAAGATTGAGTATTGAGGATTGAAGATTGAGGATTGAGGATTGAGGATTGAGGATTGAGGATTGTGGATTGAGGATTGAAGATTGAGGATTGGGGATTGAATATTGAGTACTGAGGATTGAAGGTTGAGGATTGAGTATTGAGGATTGAGGATGGAGGATGAGGGCTGAGGGTTGAGGATTGAGGTTTGAGTATTGAATCCTGAGAATTCAGGATATTCTATTGAGTATTGAGAATTGAGTATTGATGGTTGAGTACTGAGGACTGAGGATTGAGGATTGAAGGTTGACTATTGTGGATTCAGAATTGAGGTTTGAGGGCTGAGTATTGAGGATTGAAGATTGAGTGTTGAGGATTGAAGATTGAGTATTGAGTATTGAAGATTGAGGATTGAGGATTGAGGATTGAGGATTGAATATTGAGGACTGATGATTGAGGGTTGAAGATTGAATATTGAGGATTGAAGATTGAGGATTGATGATTAAGGATTGAGGATGGAGGATGAGGGCTGAGGGTTGGGGATTGAGGTTTGAGGACTGAGGACTGAGGATTGAGGATTGGGAATTGAGGATTGAGGGTTGAGGATTGAAGACTGAGGATTGGGTATTGAGGATTGAAGAATGAGGATTGAGGATTGAGGATTGATGATTGAGGACTGAAGGTTGAATATTGATGAATGAAGATTAACGATTGAGGATTGAGGGTTGTGGATTGAGGACGAGGACTGAGGGTTCAGTATTGACCCTTGAATTCTGAGGATTGAGGATTGAGGATTGCGAATTGAGGATTGAAGATTGAAGATTGAGGATTGGGTATTGAGGATTGTAGAATGAGGACTGAGGATTGAGGATTGAGGATTGAGGATTGAAAATTGAGAATTGAGGATTGAAGATTGAGGATTGAGGATTGAGGATTGAGGATTGAGGATTGAAGATTGAGTATTGAGGATTGAAGATTGAGGATTGAGGATTGCGTATTGAGGATTGAGGATTGAATATTGAGGGTTGAGGATTGAGGATTGAGGATTGAGCATTGAGGATTGAAGATTGAATATTGATGATTGAAGATTGAGGATTGAGGATTGAGGGTTGTGGATTGAGGACGAGGACTGAGGGTTGAGTATTGACACTTGAGGTGTGAGGATTGAGGATTGAGGATTGCGAATTGAGGATTGAAGATTGAAGATTGAAGATTGAGGATTGGGTATTGAGGATTGTAGAATGAGGACTGAGGATTGAGGATTGAGGATTGAGGATTGAGAATTGAGAATCGAGGATTGAAGATTGAGGATTGAGGATTGAGGATTGAGGATTGAGGATTGAAGATTGAGTATTGAGGATTGAGGATTGAGAATTGAGAATCGAGGATTGAAGATTGAGGATTGAGGATTGAGGATTGAGGATTGAAGATTGAGTATTGAGGATTGAAGATTGAGGATTGAGGATTGAGTATTGAGGATTGAGGATTGAAGATTGGGGATTGAGGATTGAGGATTGAGGATCTAGGATTGGAGATTGATTATTGAGGATTGAAGATTGGGGATTGAGGATTGAGGATTGAGGATCTAGGATTGGAGATTGAAGATTGAGGATTGAGGATTGAGGGTTGAGGATTGAGGACGAGGTCTGACGGTTGAGGATTGAGGTTTGAGGATTGAGGATTGAGGACTGAGGATTGAGGATTGAGGATTGAGCATTGAGGATTGAAGATTGAGGGCTGGCGATTGAGGATTGAAGATTGAGGATTAAGGATTGAGGATTGGGGATTGAGGATGTAGGGTTGGAGATTGACTATTGAGGATTGAAGATTGAGGACTGAGGATTGAGGATTGAGGATTGAGGATTGAGGATTGAAGATTGAGGATTGGGGATTGAGGATTGGCGATTGAGGATTGAGTATTGAGAATTGAGGATTGATGGTTGAGCATTGAGGATTCATGGCTGAGGATTGTGTGTTGAATATTGAGGGTTGAGGATTGAGGATTGAGGACTGAGAATTGAGGATTGAAGATTGAGTATTGATGATTGAATATTGAGAATTGAGGATTGAGGTTTGAGGATTGAGGACGAGGACTGACGGTAGAGGATTGAGGTTTGAGGATTGAGGACTGAGGATTGAGGATTGAGCATTGAGGATTGAATATTGAAGACTGGGGTAGAGGATTGAAGATTGAGAATTAAGGATTGAAGATTGTGGATTGACGATCTAGAATTGGAGATTGATTATTGAGGATTGAAGACTGAGGATTGAGGATTGAGGATTGAGGATTGAGAATTGAGGATGAGGACTGAGGGGTGAGGATTGAGGTTTGAGGAATGAGGATTGAGGGTTGAGGATTGAGGATTGAGGATTGAGGATTGAGGATTGAGGATTGAGGATTGGGGATTGAATATTGAGTACTGAGGATGGAAGATTGATGATTGAGGATTGAGGATTGATGATGGAGGATGAGGGCTGAGGGTTGAGGATTGAGGTTTGAGTATTGAAGATTGAATATTGAGGATTGAAGATTGAGGATTGAGGATTGAGGGTTGAGGATGGATGATGAGGGCTGAGGTTTGAGGATTGAGGTTTGAGGACTGAGGACAGAGGATTGAGGATCGAGAGTTGAGGATTGAGGATTGAGGATTGAGGATTGAGGATTGAGGATTGAGAATTGAGGATTGATGATTGAGGGTTGAAAATTGAATATTGAGGATTGATGATTGAGGATTGATGATTAAGGATTGAGGATGGAGGATGAGGGCTGAGGGTTGAGGATTGAGGTTTGAGGACTGAGGACTGAGGATTGAGGATTGAGAATTGAGGATTGAGGGTTGAGCATTGAAGATTGAGGATTGGGTATTGAGGACTGAACATTGAGGATTGTGGATTCAGGATTGAAGGTTGAATATTGATGAATGAATATTAACGATTGAGGATTGAGTGTTGTGGATTGAGGCGAGGAATGAGGGTTGAGTATTGATACTTGAGGGCTGAGGATTGAGGATTGAGGATTGCGAATTGAGGATTGAAGATTGAAGATTGAGGATTGGGCATTGAGGATTGTAGAAAGAGGATTGAGGATTCAGGATTGAGGATTGAGGATTGAAAATTGAGTATTGAGGATTGAAGATTGAGGATTGAGTATTGAGGATTGAGGATTGAGGATTGAAGATTGAGTATTGAGGATTAAAGATTGAGGATTGAGGATTGAGGATTGAGGATTGAGGATTGAAGATTGAGGATTGAGGATTGAGGATTGAGGATTGAGCATTGAGGATTGAAGATTGAATATTGACGATTGAAGATTGAGGATTGAGGATTGAGTGTTGTGGATTGAGGACGAGTACTGAGGGTTGAATATTGATGATTGAGGTCTGAGGATTGAGGATTGAGGATTGAAAATTGAGGATTGAGGATTGAGGATTGAGGATTGAGGATTGATGATTGAGTATCGAGGATTGAAGATTGAGGATCTAGGATTGGAGATTGATTATTGAGGATTGAAGATTGGGGATTGAGGATTGAGGATTGAGGATCTAGGGTTGGAGATTGATTATTGTGGATTGAAGATTGGGGATTGAGGATTGAGGATTGAGGATCTAGGATTGGAGATTGATGATTGAGGATTGAGGATTGAGGGTTGAGGATTGAGGACGAGGACTGACGGTTGAGGATTGAGGTTTGAGGATTGAGGATTGAGGACTGAGGATTGAGGATTGAGGATTGAGCATTGAGGATTGAAGATTGAGGACTGGCGATTGAGGATTGAGGTTTGAGGATTGGGTATTGAGGATTGAAGAATGAGGATTGAGGATTGAGGGTTGAGGATTGAGGTTAGAGGATCTAGGATTGGAGATTGATTATTGAGGATTGAAGATTGGGGATTGAGGATTGAGGATTGAGGATCTAGGATTGGAGATTGATTATTGAGGATTGAATATTGAGGATTGATGATTGAGGATTGAGAATTGAGAATTGAGGATGAGGACTGAGGGTTGAGGATTGAGGTTTGAGAAATGAGGATTGAGGATTGAGGATTGAGGATTGAAGATTGAGTATTGAGAATTCAGGATTGAAGATTGAGGATTGAGGATTGAGGATTGAGGATGAGGACTGACGGTTGAGAATTTAGGTTTGAGAAATGAGGATTGAGGATTGAGGATTGAGGATTGAGGGTTGCGGATTGATGATTGGGTATTGAAGATTAAGTATTGATCACTGTGGATTGAGGATTGAGGATTGAGTATTGAGGATTGAGGATTGAGGATTGAGGATTGAAGATTGAAAATTGAGGATTGAAGATTGAGGATTGAGGATTGAGGGTTGAGGATGGAGGATGAGGGCTGAGGGTTGAGGATTGAGGTTTGAGGACTGAGGACTGAGGATTGAGGATCGAGAGTTGAGGATTGAGGATTGAGGGTTGAGGATTGAGGATTGATGATTGAGGGTTGAAGATTGAATATTGAGGATTGAAGATTGAGGATTGATGATTAAGGATTGAGGATGGAGGATGAGGGCTGAGGGTTGGGGATTGAGGTTTGAGGACTGAGGACTGAGGATTGAGGATTGGGAATTGAGGATTGAGGGTTGAGGATTGAAGATTGAGGATTGGGTATTGAGGATTGAAGAATGAGGTTTGAGGATTGAGGATTGAGGACTGAAGGTTGAATATTGATGAATGAAGATTAACGATTGAGGATTGAGGGTTGTGGATTGAGGACGAGGACTGAGGGTTCAGTATTGACTCTTGAGGTCTGAGGATTGAGGATTGAGGATTGCGAATTGAGTATTGAAGATTGAGGGTTGATGATTGAGGATTGAGCATTGAGGATTGAAGATTGAATATTGATGATTGAAGATTGAGGATTGAGGATTGAGGGTTGTGGATTGAGGACGAGTACTGAGGGTTGAATATTGATGATTGAGGTCTGAGGATTGAGGATTGAGGATTGAAAATTGAGGATTGAGGATTGAGGATTGAGGATTGAGGATTGAAGATTGAGTATTGAGTATTGAAGATTGAGGATTGTGGATTGAGGATTGAATATTGATTATTGAAGATTGTGTATTGAAGTTTGAAGATTGAGAATTGAGGATTGATGGTCGAGTACTGAGGACTGAGGATTGAGGATTGAAGGTTGACTATTGAGGATTCAGAATTGAGGTTTGAGGACTGAGGATTGAGGATTGAAGATTGAGTATTGAGGATTGAAGATTGAGGATTGAGGATTCAGGATTGAGGATTGAGGATTGAGGATTGAACATTGAGGATTGGGGATTGAATATTGAGTACTGAGGATTGAAGGTTGAGGATTGAGTATTGATGATTGAGGATTGAGGATTGAGGATGATGTCTGAGGGTTGAGGATTGAGGTTTGAGGACTGAGGACTGAGGGTTGAGGACTGAGGATTGAGGATGAGGGCTGAGGTTCGGGGATTGAGGTTTGACGACTGAGGACTGAGTATTGAGGTTTGAGAATTCAGGATTGTTGATAGAGGATTGAAGATTGAGGATTGGGTATTGAGGATTGAAGAATGAGGATTGAGGATTGAGGATTGAGGATTGAGGACTGAAGATTGATGATTGAAGATTGTGTATTGAAGATTGAAGATTGAGGATTGAGGATTGAGGGTTGAGGATTGAGGATTGAGCATTGAGGATTGAAGATTGAATATTGATGATTGAGGATTGAGGATTGAGGATTGAGGGTTGAGCATTGAAGATTGAAGATTGAGAATTGAGGATTGGGGGTTGTGGATTGAGGACGAGTACTGAGGGTTGAATATTGATGATTGAGGTCTGAGGATTGAGGATTGAGGATTGAAAATTGAGGATTGAGGATTGAGGATTGAGGATTGAGGATTGAGGATTGAAGATTGAGTATTGAGTATTGAAGATTGAGGATTGAGGATTGAGGATTGAATATTGATGATTGAAGATTGTGTATTGAAGTTTGAAGATTGAGAATTGAGGATTGATGGTCGAGTACTGAGGACTGAGGATTGAGGATTGAAGGTTGACTATTGAGGATTCAGAATTGAGGTTTGAGGACTGAGGATTGAGGATTGAAGATTGAGTATTGAGGATTGAAGATTGAGGATTGAGGATTGAGGATTGAGGATTGAGGATTGAGGATTGAGGATTGAAGATTGAGGATTGGGGATTGAATATTGAGTACTGAGGATTGAAGGTTGAGGATTGAGTATTGAGGATTGAGGATGGAGGATGAGGTCTGAGGATTGAGGATTGAGGATTGAAAATTGAGGATTGAGGATTGAGGATTGAGGATTGAGGATTGATGATTGAGTATCGAGGATTGAAGATTGAGGATTGAGGATTGAGGATTGAGGATTGATGATTGAAGATTGTGTATTGAAGATTGAAGATTGAGGATTGAGGATTGAGGATTGAGGATTGAGGATTGAGGATTGAAGATTGAGGGTTGGGGATTGAGGATTGACGATTGAGGATTGAGTATTGAGGATTGAGAATTGAGGATTGAGGTTGGAAATTGAGTATTGAGGATTGAAGATTGAGGATTGAGATTTGATTATTGAATATTGTGGATTGAGTATTGAACCATGAGAATTCAGGATATTCTATTGAGTATTGAGAATTGAGGATTGATCGTTGAGTATTGAGGATTCATTACTGAGGGTTGTATGTTGAATATTGAGGGTTGAGGATTGAGGTTTGGGGACTGAGGACTGTGGATTGAAGACTGAGGGTTGAGGATGAGGGCAGAGGGTCAGGGATTGAGGTTTGACGACTGAGGATTGAGGACTGAGGATTGAGAATTGAGGATTGATGATTGAGGATTGAAGATTGAGGATTGGGTATTGAGGATTGAAGAATGAGGATTGAGGATTGAGGATTGAGGATTGAGGATTGAGGATCTAGGATTGGAGATTGATTATTGAGGATTGAAGATTGAGGATTGAGGATTGAGGATTGAGGATTGAGGATTGAGGATCCAGGATTGGAGATTGATTATTGAGGATTGAAGATTGAGGACTGAGGATTGAGGATTGAGGTTTGAGGAATGAGGATTGAGGATTGAGGATTGAGTATTGAAGATTGAGTATTGATGCCTGAGGATTGACGATTGAGGATTGGGGATTGAACATTGAGTACTGAGGATTGAAGATTGAGGATTGAGGTTTGAGGATTGAGAATGGAGGATGAGGGCTGAGGGTTGAGGATTGAGGTTTGAGTAGTGAATCCTGAGAATTCAGGATATTCTATTGAGTATTGAGAATTGAGGATTGATGGTTGAGAACTGAGGACTGAGGATTGAGGATTGAAGGTTGAGTATTGAGGATTCAGAATTGAGGTTTGTGGACTGAGGATTGAGGGTTGAAGATTGAGTATTGAGGATTGAATTTTGAGGATTGAGGATTGAGGATTGAGGATTGAGGATGATGTCTGAGGGTTGAGGACTGAGGTTTGAGGACTGAGGACTGAGGATTGAGGACTGAGGACTGAGGATGAGGGCTGAGGGTCGGGGATTGAGGTTTGACGGCTGAGGACTGAGGATTGAGGATTGAGAATTAAGGATTGTTGATAGAGGATTGAAGATTGAGGATTGGGTATTCAGGATTGAAGAATGAGGATTGAGGATTGAGGATTGAGGGTCGAGGATCTAGGATTGGAGATTGATTATTGAGGATTGAAGATTGGGGATTGAGGATTGAGGATTGAGGATCTAGGGTTGGAGATTGATTATTGTGGATTGAAGATTGGGGATTGAGGATTGAGGATTGAGGATCTAGGATTGGAGATTGATGATTGAGGATTGAGGATTGAGGGTTGAGGATTGAGGACGAGGACTGACGGTTGAGGATTGAGGTTTGAGGATTGAGGATTGAGGACTGAGGATTGAGGATTGAGGATTGAGCATTGAGGATTGAAGATTGAGGACTGGCGATTGAGGATTGAGGTTTGAGTATTGGGTATTGAGGATTGAAGAATGAGGATTGAGGATTGAGGGTTGAGGATTGAGGTTAGAGGATCTAGGATTGGAGATTGATTATTGAGGATTGAAGATTGGGGATTGAGGATTGAGGATTGAGGATCTAGGATTGGAGATTGATTATTGAGGATTGAATATTGAGGATTGATGATTGAGGATTGAGAATTGAGAATTGAGGATGAGGACTGAGGGTTGAGGATTGAGGTTTGAGAAATGAGGATTGAGGATTGAGGATTGAGGATTGAAGATTGAGTATTGAGAATTCAGGATTGAAGATTGAGGATTGAGGATTGAGGATTGAGGATGAGGACTGACGGTTGAGAATTTAGGTTTGAGAAATGAGGATTGAGGATTGAGGATTGAGGATTGAGGGTTGCGGATTGATGATTGGGTATTGAAGATTAAGTATTGATCACTGTGGATTGAGGATTGAGGATTGAGTATTGAGGATTGAGGATTGAGGATTGAGGATTGAAGATTGAAAATTGAGGATTGAAGATTGAGGATTGAGGATTGAGGGTTGAGGATGGAGGATGAGGGCTGAGGGTTGAGGATTGAGGTTTGAGGACTGAGGACTGAGGATTGAGGATCGAGAGTTGAGGATTGAGGATTGAGGATTGAGGATTGAGGATTGATGATTGAGGGTTGAAGATTGAATATTGAGGATTGAAGATTGAGGATTGATGATTAAGGATTGAGGATGGAGGATGAGGGCTGAGGGTTGGGGATTGAGGTTTGAGGACTGAGGACTGAGGATTGAGGATTGGGAATTGAGGATTGAGGGTTGAGGATTGAAGATTGAGGATTGGGTATTGAGGATTGAAGAATGAGGTTTGAGGATTGAGGATTGAGGACTGAAGGTTGAATATTGATGAATGAAGATTAACGATTGAGGATTGAGGGTTGTGGATTGAGGACGAGGACTGAGGGTTCAGTATTGACTCTTGAGGTCTGAGGATTGAGGATTGAGGATTGCGAATTGAGTATTGAAGATTGAGGGTTGATGATTGAGGATTGAGCATTGAGGATTGAAGATTGAATATTGATGATTGAAGATTGAGGATTGAGGATTGAGGGTTGTGGATTGAGGACGAGTACTGAGGGTTGAATATTGATGACTGAGGTCTGAGGATTGAGGATTGAGGATTGAAGATTGAGGATTCACGATTGAGGATTGAAGATTGAGGATTGAGGATTGAGGATTGAGGATTGAGCATTGAAGATTGAGGATTCGGTATTGAGGATTGAAGAATGAGGATTGAGTATTGAGTATTGAGGATTGAGGATTGAAGGTTGAGTATTGAGGACTGAAGATTGACGATTGAGGATTGAGGATTGAGGATTGAGGATTGAGGATTGAGGATTGAGGATAGAAGGTTGAGCATTGGGGATTGATGATTGAGGATTGAGGATTGAGGATTGAGGATTGAGGGTTGAGGATTGAGGATTGAGGATTGAGGATTGAAGATTGAGGATTGCGTATTGAGGATAGAACATTGAGGATTGAGTATTGAGTATTGAGGATTGAGGATTGAGGATTGAAGATTGAATATTGAGGATTGAAGATTGAGGATTGATGATTAAGGATTGAGGATGGAGGATGAGGGCTGAGGGTTGGGGATTGAGGTTTGAGGACTGAGGACTGAGGATTGAGGATTGGGAATTGAGGATTGAGGGTTGAGGATTGAAGATTGAGGATTGGGTATTGAGGATTGAAGAATGAGGATTGAGGATTGAGGATCTAGTGTTGAGGATTTAGGATTGAGGATTTAGGATTGAGGATTGAGAATTGAGGATTGATGATTGAGGGTTGAAGATTGAGCATTGAGGATTGAGGGTTGAGGATTGAAGATTGAGGATTGGGTATGGAGGATTGAAGAATGAGGATTGAGGATTGAGGATTGATGATTGAGGACTGAAGGTTGAATATTGATGAATGAAGATTAACGATTGAGGATTGAGGGTTGTGGATAGAGGACGAGGACTGAGGGTTCAGTATTGACTCTTGAATTCTGAGGATTGAGGATTGAGGATTGCGAATTGAGGATTGAAGATTGTAGATTGAGGATTGGGTACTGAGGATTGTAGAATGAGGACTGAGGATTGAGGATTGAGGATTGAGGATTGAGGATTGAGCATTGAGGATTGAAGATTGAGGACTGGCGATTGAGGAGTGAGGTTTGAGGATTGGGTATTGAGGATTGAAGAATGAGGATTGAGGATTGAGGTTTGAGGATCTAGGATTGGAGATTGATTATTGAGGATTGAAGATTGGGGATTGAGGATTGAGGATTGAGGATCTAGGATTGGAGATTGATTATTGAGGATTGAAGATTGAGGATTGATGATTGAGGATTGAGAATTGAGAATTGAGGATGAGGACTGAGGGTTGAGGATTGAGGTTTGAGAAATGAGGATTGAGGATTGAGGATTGAGGATTGAAGATTGAGTATTGAGAATTCAGGATTGAAGATTGAGGATTGAGGATTGAGGATTGAGGATGAGGACTGAGGGTTGAGAATTTAGGTTTGAGAAATGAGGATTGAGGATTGAGGATTGAGGATTGAGGATTGAGGATTGAGGATTGAGGATTGAAGATTGAAAATTGAGGATTGAAGATTGAGGATTGAGGATTGAGGGTTGAGGATGGAGGATGAGGGCTGAGGGTTGAGGATTGAGGTTTGAGGACAGAGGACTGAGGATTGAGGATCGAGAGTTGAGGATTGAGGATTGAGGATTGAGGATTGAGGATTGAGAATTGAGGATTGATGATTGAGGGTTGAAGATTGAATATTGAGGATTGAAGATTGAGTATTGATGATTAAGGATTGAGGATGGAGGATGAGGGCTGTGGGTTGGGGATTGAGGTTTGAGGACTGAGGACTGAGGATTGAGGATTGGGAATTGAGGATTGAGGGTTGAGGATTGAAGATTGAGGATTGGGTATTGAGGATTGAAGAATGAGGATTGAGGATTGAGGATTGAGGATTGAGGACTGAAGGTTGAATATTGATGAATGAAGATTAACGATTGAGGATTGAGGGTTGTGGATTGAGGACGAGGACTGAGGGTTGAGTATTGACTCTTGAGGTCTGAGGATTGAGGATTGAGGATTGCGAATTGAGGATTGAAGATTGAGGATTGATGATTGAGGATTGAGCATTGAGGATTGAAGATTGAATATTGATGATTGAAGATTGAGGATTGAGGATTGAGGGTTGTGGATTGAGGACGAGTACTGAGGGTTGAATATTGATGACTGAGGTCTGAGGATTGAGGATTGAGGATTGAAAATTGAGGATTGAGGATTGAGGATTGAGGATTGAGGATTGAAGATTGAGTATTGAGGACTGAAGATTGAGGATTGAGGATTGAGGATTGAGGATTGATGATTGAAGATTGTGTATTGAAGATTGAAGATTGAGGATTGAGGATTGAGGATTGAGGATTGAGGATTGAGGATTGAAGATAGATGATTGGGGATTGAGGATTGACGATTGGGGATTGAGTATTGAGGATTGAGAATTGAGGATTGAGGTTTGAAATTGAGTATTGAGGATTGAAGATTGAGGATTGAGATTTGATTATTGAATATTGTGGATTGAGAATTGAACCATGCGAATTCAGGATATTCTATTGAGTATTGAGAATTGAGGATTGATCGTTGAGTATTGAGGATTCATGGCTGAGGGTTGTGTGTTGAATATTGAGGGTTGAGGATTGAGGATTGAGGATTGAGTATGGAGGATGAGGGCTGAGGGTTGAGGATTGAGGTTTGAGTATTGAATCCTGAGAATTCAGGATATTCTATTGAGTATTGAGAATTGAGGATTGATGGTTGAGTACTGAGGACTGAGGATTGAGGATTGAAGGTTGAGTATTGAGGATTCAGAATTGAGGTTTGAGGACTGAGGATTGAGGATTGAAGATTTAGTATTGAGGATTGAAGAGTGAGGATTGAGGATTGAGGATTGAGGATTGAGGATTATGTCTGAGGGTTGAGGATTGAGGTTTGAGGACTGAGGACTGAGGATTGAGGACTGAGGATTGAGGATGAGGGCTGAGGGTCGGGGATTGAGGTTTGACGGCTGAGGACTGAGGCTTGAAGATTGAGGATTGAGTATTGAGGATTGAGGATTGAGGATTGAAGATTGAGTATTGAGGATTGAAGATTGAGGATTGAGGATTGAGGATTGAGGATTGAGGATTGAAGATTGAGGATTGAGGATTGAGGATTGAAGATTGATGATTGAAGATTGTGTATTGAAGATTGAAGATTGAGGATTGAGGATTGAGGGTTGAGGATTGAGGATTGATCATTGAGGATTGAAGATTGAATATTGATGATTGAAGATTGAGGATTGAGGATTGAGGGTTGTGGATTGAGGACGAGTACTGAGGGTTGAATATTGATGATTGAGGTCTGAGGATTGAGGATTGAGGATTGAAAATTGAGGATTGAGGATTGAGGATTGAGGATTGAGGATTGAAGATTGAGTATTGAGTATTGAAGATTGAGGATTGTGGATTGAGGATTGAATATTGATGATTGAAGATTGTGTATTGAAGTTTGAAGATTGAGAATTGAGGATTGATGGTCGAGTACTGAGGACTGAGGATTGAGGATTGAAGGTTGACTATTGAGGATTCAGAATTGAGGTTTGAGGACTGAGGATTGAGGATTGAAGATTGAGTATTGAGGATTGAAGATTGAGGATTGAGGATTCAGGATTGAGGATTGAGGATTGAGGATTGAACATTGAGGATTGGGGATTGAATATTGAGTACTGAGGATTGAAGGTTGAGGATTGAGTATTGATGATTGAGGATTGAGGATTGAGGATGATGTCTGAGGGTTGAGGATTGAGGTTTGAGGACTGAGGACTGAGGGTTGAGGACTGAGGATTGAGGATGAGGGCTGAGGTTCGGGGATTGAGGTTTGACGACTGAGGACTGAGTATTGAGGTTTGAGAATTCAGGATTGTTGATAGAGGATTGAAGATTGAGGATTGGGTATTGAGGATTGACGAATGAGGATTGAGGATTGAGGATTGAGGATTGAGGACTGAAGATTGATGATTGAAGATTGTGTATTGAAGATTGAAGATTGAGGATTGAGGATTGAGGGTTGAGGATTGAGGATTGAGCATTGAGGATTGAAGATTGAATATTGATGATTGAGGATTGAGGATTGAGGATTGAGGGTTGAGCATTGAAGATTGAGGATTCGGTATTGAGGATTGAAGAATGAGGATTGAGTATTGAGTATTGAGGATTGAGGATTGAAGATTGAGTATTGAGGATTGAAGATTGACGATTGAGGATTGAGGATTGAGGATTGAAGATTGAGGATTGGGTATTGAGGATTGAGGATTGAGGATTGATGATTGAGGATGAGGACTGAGGGTTGAGAATTTAGGTTTGAGAAATGAGGATTGAGGATTGAGGATGAGGACTGAGGATTGAGGATTGAGGATTGAGCATTGAGGATTGAAGATTGAGGTCTGGCGATTGAGGATTGAGGTTTGAGGATTGGGTATTGAGGATTGAAGAATGAGGATTGAGGATTGAGGATTGAGGATTGAGGGTTGAGGATCTAGGATTGGAGATTGATTATTGAGGATTGAAGATTGAGGATTGAGGATTGAAGATTGAGTATTGAGAATTGAGGATTGAGGATTGAGGGTTGAGGATTGAGGATTGAGGATGAGGACTGAGGTTTGAGAATTTAGGTTTGAGAAATGAGGATTGAGGATTGAGGTTTGAGGATTGAGGGTTGAGGATTGATGATTGGGTATTGAAGATTGAGTATTGATCACTGAGGATTGAGGATTGAGGATTGAGGATTGAGGATTGAGGATTGAAGATTGAATATTGAGGATTGAAGATTGAGGATTGAGCATTGAGGGTTGAGGATGGAGGATGAGGGCTGAGGGTTGAGGATTGAGGTTTGAGGACTGAGGACTGAGGATTGAGGATCTAGAGTTGAGGATTTAGGATTGAGGATTGAGGATTGAGGATTGAGAATTGAGGATTGATGATTGAGGGTTGAAGATTGAATATTGAGGATTGAAGATTGAGGATTGATGATTAAGGATTGAGGATGGAGGATGAGGGCTGAGGGTTGGGGATTGAGGTTTGAGGACTGAGGACTGAGGATTGAGGATTGGGAATTGAGCATTGACGGTTGAGGATTGAAGATTGAGGATTGGGTATTGAGGATTGAAGAATGAGGATTGAGGATTGAGGATTGAGGATTGAGGACTGAAGGTTGAATATTGATGAATGAAGATTAACGATTGAGGATTGAGGGTTGTGGATTGAGGACGAGGACTGAGGGTTCAGTATTGACTCTTGAGGTCTGAGGATTGAGGATTGAGTATTGCGAATTGAGGATTGAAGATTGAGGATTGATGATTGAGGATTGAGCATTGAGGATTGAAGATTGAATATTGATGATTGAAGATTGAGGATTGAGGATTGAGGGTTGTGGATTGAGGACGAGTACTGAGGGTTGAATATTGATGACTGAGGTCTGAGGATTGAGGATTGAGGATTGAAGATTGAGGATTCACGATTGAGGATTGAAGATTGAGGATTGAGGATTGAGGATTGAGGATTGAGCATTGAAGATTGAGGATTCGGTATTGAGGATTGAAGAATGAGGATTGAGTATTGAGTATAGAGGATTGAGGATTGAAGGTTGAGTATTGAGGACTGAAGATTGACGATTGAGGATTGAGGATTGAGGATTGAGGATTGAGGATTGAGGATTGAGGATTGAGGATTGAGGATAGAAGGCTGAGCATTGGGGATTGATGATTGAGGATTGAGGATTGAGGATTGAGGATTGAGGGTTGAGGATTGAGGATTGAGGATTGAGGATTGAAGATTGAGGATTGCGTATTGAGGATAGAACCTTGAGGATTGAGTATTGAGTATTGAGGATTGAGGATTGAGGATTGAAGATTGAATATTGAGGATTGAAGATTGAGGATTGATGATTAAGGATTGAGGATGGAGGATGAGGGCTGAGGGTTGGGGATTGAGGTTTGAGGACTGAGGACTGAGGATTGAGGATTGGGAATTGAGGATTGAGGGTTGAGGATTGAAGATTGAGGATTGGGTATTGAGGATTGAAGAATGAGGATTGAGGATTGAGGATCTAGTGTTGAGGATTTAGGATTGAGGATTTAGGATTGAGGATTGAGAATTGAGGATTGATGATTGAGGGTTGAAGATTGAGCATTGAGGATTGAGGGTTGAGGATTGAAGATTGAGGATTGGGTATTGAGGATTGAAGAATGAGGATTGAGGATTGAGGATTGAGGATTGAGGACTGAAGGTTGAATATTGATGAATGAAGATTAACGATTGAGGATTGAGGGTTGTGGATAGAGGACGAGGACTGAGGGTTCAGTATTGACTCTTGAATTCTGAGGATTGAGGATTGAGGATTGCGAATTGAGGATTGAAGATTGTAGATTGAGGATTGGGTACTGAGGATTGTAGAATGAGGACTGAGGATTGAGGATTGAGGATTGAGGATTGAGGATTGAGCATTGAGGATTGAAGATTGAGGACTGGCGATTGAGGAGTGAGGTTTGAGGATTGGGTATTGAGGATTGAAGAATGAGGATTGAGGATTGAGGTTTGAGGATCTAGGATTGGAGATTGATTATTGAGGATTGAAGATTGGGGATTGAGGATTGAGGATTGAGGATCTAGGATTGGAGATTGATTATTGAGGATTGAAGATTGAGGATTGATGATTGAGGATTGAGAATTGAGAATTGAGGATGAGGACTGAGGGTTGAGGATTGAGGTTTGAGAAATGAGGATTGAGGATTGAGGATTGAGGATTGAAGATTGAGTATTGAGAATTCAGGATTGAAGATTGAGGATTGAGGATTGAGGATTGAGGATGAGGACTGAGGGTTGAGAATTTAGGTTTGAGAAATGAGGATTGAGGATTGAGGATTGAGGATTGAGGATTGAGGATTGAGGATTGAGGATTGAAGATTGAAAATTGAGGATTGAAGATTGAGGATTGAGGATTGAGCGTTGAGGATGGAGGATGAGGGCTGAGGGTTGAGGATTGAGGTTTGAGGACAGAGGACTGAGGATTGAGGATCGAGAGTTGAGGATTGAGGATTGAGGATTGAGGATTGAGGATTGAGAATTGAGGATTGATGATTGAGGGTTGAAGATTGAATATTGAGGATTGAAGATTGAGTACTGATGATTAAGGATTGAGGATGGAGAATGAGGGCTGTGGGTTGGGGATTGAGGTTTGAGGACTGAGGACTGAGGATTGAGGATTGGGAATTGAGGATTGAGGGTTGAGGATTGAAGATTGAGGATTGGGTATTGAGGATTGAAGAATGAGGATTGAGGATTGAGGATTGAGGATTGAGGACTGAAGGTTGAATATTGATGAATGAAGATTAACGATTGAGGATTGAGGGTTGTGGATTGAGGACGAGGACTGAGGGTTGAGTATTGACTCTTGAGGTCTGAGGATTGAGGATTGAGGATTGCGAATTGAGGATTGAAGATTGAGGATTGATGATTGAGGATTGAGCATTGAGGATTGAAGATTGAATATTGATGATTGAAGATTGAGGATTGAGGATTGAGGGTTGTGGATTGAGGACGAGTACTGAGGGTTGAATAGTGATGACTGAGGTCTGAGGATTGAGGATTGAGGATTGAAAATTGAGGATTGAGGATTGAGGATTGAGGATTGAGGATTGAAGATTGAGTATTGAGGACTGAAGATTGAGGATTGAGGATTGAGGATTGAGGATTGATGATTGAAGATTGTGTATTGAAGATTGAAGATTGAGGATTGAGGATTGAGGATTGAGGATTGAGGATTGAGGATTGAAGATAGATGATTGGGGATTGAGGATTGACGATTGGGGATTGAGTATTGAGGATTGAGAATTGAGGATTGAGGTTTGAAATTGAGTATTGAGGATTGAAGATTGAGGATTGAGATTTGATTATTGAATATTGTGGATTGAGAATTGAACCATGCGAATTCAGGATATTCTATTGAGTATTGAGAATTGAGGATTGATCGTTGAGTATTGAGGATTCATGGCTGAGGGTTGTGTGTTGAATATTGAGGGTTGAGGATTGAGGATTGAGGATTGAGGATGGAGGATGAGGGCTGAGGGTTGAGGATTGAGGTTTGAGTATTGAATCCTGAGAATTCAGGATATTCTATTGAGTATTGAGAATTGAGGATTGATGGTTGAGTACTGAGGACTGAGGATTGAGGATTGAAGGTTGAGTATTGAGGATTCAGAATTGAGGTTTGAGGACTGAGGATTGAGGATTGAAGATTTAGTATTGAGGATTGAAGAGTGAGGATTGAGGATTGAGGATTGAGGATTGAGGATTGAGGATTGAGGATTGAAGATTGAGGATTGGGTATTGAGGATTGAGGATTGAAGATTGAGTATTGAGGATTGAAGATTGACGATTGAGGATTGAGGATTGAGGATTGAGGATTGAGGATGGAGGCTTGAAGATTGAGTATTGAGGATTGAAGGTTGAGGATCGAGGACTGAGGATTGAGGATTGAGGACTGAGGATTGAAGAATGAGGATTGAGGATTGAGGATTGAGGATTGAGGATTGAGGATTGAGGATTGAGGATTGAAGATTGAGTATTGAGGATTGCAGATTGAGGATTGTGGATTGAGGATTCACGATTGAGGATTGAAGATTGAGGATTGAGGATTGAGGATTGAGGATTGAGCATTGAAGATTGAGGATTCGGTATTGAGGATTGAAGAATGAGGATTGAGTATTGAGTATTGAGGATTGAGGATTGAAGATTGAGTATTGAGGATTGAAGATTGACGATTCAGGATTGAGGATTGAGGATTGAGGATTGAGGATTGAGGATTGAGGATAGAAGGTTGAGCATTGGGGATTGATGATTGAGGATTGAGGATTGAGGGTTGAGGATTGAGGATTGAGGATTGAGGATTGAAGATTGAGGATTGCGTATTGAGTATAGAACATTGAGGATTGAGTATTGAGTATTGAGGATTGAGGATTGAGGATTGAAGATTGAATATTGAGGATTGAAGATTGAGGATTGATGATTAAGGATTGAGGATGGAGGATGAGGGCTGAGGGTTGGGGATTGAGGTTTGAGGACTGAGGACTGAGGATTGAGGATTGGGAATTGAGGATTGAGGGTTGAGTATTGAAGATTGAGGATTGGGTATTGAGGATTGAAGAATGAGGATTGAGGATTGAGGATCTAGAGTTGAGGATTTAGGATTGAGTATTGAGGATTGAGGATTGAGAATTGAGGATTGATGATTGAGGGTTGAAGATTGAGCATTGAGGATTGAGGGTTGAGGATTGAAGATTGAGGATTTTGTATTGAGGATTGAAGAATGAGGATTGAGGATTGAGGATTGAGGATTGAGGACTGAAGGTTGAATATTGATGAATGAAGATTAACGATTGAGGATTGAGGGTTGTGGATTGAGGACGAGGACTGAGGGTTCAGTATTGACTCTTGAATTCTGAGGATTGAGGATTGAGGATTGCGAATTGAGGATTGAAGATTGTAGATTGAGGATTGGGTATTGAGGATTGTAGAATGAGGACTGAGGATAGAGGATTTGGGACTGAGGATTGAAGATTGAGCATTGAGGATTGAGGGTTGAGGATTGAAGATTGAGGATTGAGGATTGAGGATTGAGGATTGAAGATTGAGTATTGAGAATTCAGGATTGAAGATTGAGGATTGAGGATTGAGGATTGAGGATGAGGACTGAGGGTTGAGAATTTAGGTTTGAGAAATGAGGATTGAGGATTGAGGATTGAGGATTGAGGGTTGAGGATTGATGATTGGGTATTGAAGATTAAGTATTGATCACTGTGGATTGAGGATTGAGGATTGAGGATTGAGGATTGAGGATTGAGGATTGAAGATTGAAAATTGAGGATTGAAGATTGAGGATTGAGGATTGAGGGTTGAGGATGGAGGATGAGGGCTGAAGGTTGAGGATTGAGGTTTGAGGACTGAGGACTGAGGATTGAGGATCGAGAGTTGAGGATTGAGGATTGAGGATTGAGGATTGAGGATTGAGAATTGAGGATTGATGATTGAGGGTTGAAGATTGAATATTGAGGATTGAAGATTGAGGATTGATGATTAAGGATTGAGGATGGAGGATGAGGGCTGAGGGTTGGGGATTGAGGTTTGAGGACTGAGGACTGAGGATTGAGGATTGGGAATTGAGGATTGAGGGTTGAGGATTGAAGATTGAGGATTGGGTATTGAGGATTGAAGAATGAGGATTGAGGATTGAGGATTGAGGATTGAGGACTGAAGATTGATGATTGAAGATTGTGTATTGAAGATTGAAGATTGAGGATTGAGGATTGAGGGTTGAGGATTGAGGATTGAGCATTGAGGATTGAAGATTGAATATTGATGATTGAAGATTGAGGATTGAGGATTGAGGGTTGAGCATTGAAGATTGAGGATTCGGTATTGAGGATTGAAGAATGAGGATTGAGTATTGAGTATTGAGGATTGAGGATTGAAGATTGAGTATTGAGGATTGAAGATTGACGATTGAGGATTGAGGATTGAGGATTGAAGATTGAGGATTGGGTATTGAGGATTGAGGATTGAGGATTGATGATTGAGGATGAGGACTGAGGGTTGAGAATTTAGGTTTGAGAAATGAGGATTGAGGATTGAGGATGAGGACTGAGGATTGAGGATTGAGGATTGAGCATTGAGGATTGAAGATTGAGGTCTGGCGATTGAGGATTGAGGTTTGAGGATTGGGTATTGAAGATTGAAGAATGAGGATTGAGGATTGAGGATTGAGGATTGAGGGTTGAGGATCTAGGATTGGAGATAGATTATTGAGGATTGAAGATTGAGGATTGAGGATTGAAGATTGAGTATTGAGAATTGAGGATTGAGGATTGAGGGTTGAGGATTGAGGATTGAGGATGAGGACTGAGGTTTGAGAATTTAGGTTTGAGAAATGAGGATTGAGGATTGAGGTTTGAGGATTGAGGGTTGAGGATTGATGATTGGGTATTGAAGATTGAGTATTGATCACTGAGGATTGAGGATTGAGGATTGAGGATTGAGGATTGAGGATTGAAGATTGAATATTGAGGATTGAAGATTAAGGATTGAGCATTGAGGGTTGAGGATGGAGGATGAGGGCTGAGGGTTGAGGATTGAGGTTTGAGGACTGAGGACTGAGGATTGAGGATCTAGAGTTGAGGATTTAGGATTGAGGATTGAGGATTGAGGATTGAGAATTGAGGATTGATGATTGAGGGTTGAAGATTGAATATTGAGGATTGAAGATTGAGGATTGATGATTAAGGATTGAGGATGGAGGATGAGGGCTGAGGGTTGGGGATTGAGGTTTGAGGACTGAGGACTGAGGATTGAGGATTGGGAATTGAGCATTGAGGGTTGAGGATTGAAGATTGAGGATTGGGTATTGAGGATTGAAGAATGAGGATTGAGGATTGAGGATCTAGAGTTGAGGATTTAGGATTGAGGATTGAGGATTGAGGATTGAGAATTGAGGATTGATGATTGAGGGTTGAAGATTGAGCATTGAGGATTGAGGGTTGAGGATTGAAGATTGAGGATTTTGTATTGAGGATTGAAGAATGAGGATTGAGGATTGAGGATTGAGGATTGAGGACTGAAGGTTGAATATTGATGAATGAAGATTAACGATTGAGGATTGAGGGTTGTGGATTGAGGACGAGGACTGAGGGTTCAGTATTGACTCTTGAATTCTGAGGATTGAGGATTGAGGATTGCGAATTGATGATTGAAGATTGTAGATTGAGGATTGGGTATTGAGGATTGTAGAATGAGGACTGAGGATAGAGGATTTGGGACTGAGGATTGAAGATTGAACATTGAGGATTGAGGGTTGAGGATTGAAGATTGAGGATTGAGGATTGAGGATTGAGGATTGAAGATTGAGTATTGAGAATTCAGGATTGAAGATTGAGGATTGAGGATTGAGGATTGAGGATGAGGACTGAGGGTTGAGAATTTAGGTTTGAGAAATGAGGATTGAGGATTGAGGATTGAGGATTGAGGGTTGAGGATTGATGATTGGGTATTGAAGATTAAGTATTGATCACTGTGGATTGAGGATTGAGGATTGAGGATTGAGGATTGAGGATTGAGGATTGAAGATTGAAAATTGAGGATTGAAGATTGAGGATTGAGGATTGAGGGTTGAGGATGGAGGATGAGGGCTGAAGGTTGAGGATTGAGGTTTGAGGACTGAGGACTGAGGATTGAGGATCGAGAGTTGAGGATTGAGGATTGAGGATTGAGGATTGAGGATTGAGAATTGAGGATTGATGATTGAGGGTTGAAGATTGAATATTGAGGATTGAAGATTGAGGATTGATGATTAAGGATTGAGGATGGAGGATGAGGGCTGAGGGTTGGGGATTGAGGTTTGAGGACTGAGGACTGAGGATTGAGGATTGGGAATTGAGGATTGAGGGTTGAGGATTGAAGATTGAGGATTGGGTATTGAGGATTGAAGAATGAGGATTGAGGATTGAGGATTGAGGATTGAGGACTGAAGGTTGAATATTGATGAATGAAGATTAACGATTGAGGATTGAGGGTTGTGGATTGAGGACGAGGACTGAGGGTTGAGTATTGACTCTTGAGGTCTGATGACTGAGGTCTGAGGATTGAGGATTGAGGATTGAAGATTGAGGATTGAGGCTTGAGGATTGAGGATTGAGGATTGAAGATTGAGTATTGAGGACTGAAGATTGAGGATTGAGGATTGAGGATTGATGATTGATGATTGAAGATTGTGTATTGAAGATTGAAGATTGAGGATTGAGGATTGAGGATTGAGGATTGAGGATTGAGGATTGAAGATAGAGGATTGGGGATTGAGGATTGACGATTGGGGATTGAGTATTGAGGATTGAGAGTTGAGGATTGAGGTTTGAAATTGAGTATTGAGGATTGAAGATTGAGGATTGCGATTTGATTATTGAATATTGTGGATTGAGAATTGAACCATGCGAATTCAGGATATTCTATTGAGTATTGAGAATTGAGGATTGATCGTTGAGTATTGAGGATTCATGGCTGAGGGTTGTGTGTTGAATATTGAGGGCTGAGGATTGAGGATTGAGGATTGAGGATGGAGGATGAGGGCTGAGGGTTGAGGATTGAGGTTTGAGTATTGAATCCTGAGAATTCAGGATATTCTATTGAGTATTGAGAATTGAGGATTGATGGTTGAGTACTGAGGACTGAGGATTGAGGATTGAAGGTTGAGTATTGAGGATTCAGAATTGAGGTTTGAGGACTGAGGATTGAGGATTGAAGATTTAGTATTGAGGATTGAAGAGTGAGGATTGGGGATTGAGGATTGAGGATTGAGGATTATGTCTGAGGGTTGAGGATTGAGGTTTGAGGTCTGAGGACTGAGGATTGAGGACTGAGGATTGAGGATGAGGGCTGAGGGTCGGGGATTGAGGTTTGACGGCTGAGGACTGAGGCTTGAAGATTGAGGATTGAGTATTGAGGATTGAGGATTGAGGATTGAAGATTGAGTATTGAGGATTGAAGATTGAGGATTGAGGATTGAGGATTGAGGATTGAGGATTGAAGATTGAGGATTGTGGATTGAGGATTAAAGATTGATGGTTGAAGATTGTGTATTGAAGATTGAAGATTGAGGATTGAGGATTGAGGGTTGAGGATTGAGGATTGAGCATTGAGGATTGAAGATTGAATATTGATGATTGAAGATTGAGGATTGAGGATTGAGGGTTGTGGATTGAGGACGAGTACTGAGGGTTGAATATTGATGATTGAGGTCAGAGGATTGAGGATTGAGGATTGAAAATTGAGGATTGAGGATTGAGGATTGAGAATTGAGGATTGATGGTCGAGTACTGAGGACTGAGGATTGAGGATTGAAGGTTGACTATTGAGGATTCAGAATTGAGGTTTGAGGACTGAGGATTGAGGATTGAAGATTGAGTATTGAGGATTGAAGATTGAGGATTGAGGATTGAGGATTGAGGATTGAGGATTGAGGATTGAGGATTGAAGATTGAGGATTGGGGATTGAATATTGAGTACTGAGGATTGAAGGTTGAGGATTGAGTATTGAGGATTGAGGATGGAGGATGAGGGCTGAGGGTTGAGGACTGAGGTTTGAGTATTGAATCCTGAGAATTCAGGATATTCTATTGAGTATTGAGAATTGAGTATTGATGGTTGAGTACTGAGGACTGAGGATTGAGGATTGAAGGTTGACTATTGAGGATTCAGAATTGAGGTTTGAGGGCTGAGTATTGAGGATTGAAGATTGAGTATTGAGGATTGAAGATTGATGATTGATGATTGAGGATTGAGGATTGAGGATGATGTCTGAGGGTTGAGGATTGAGGTTTGAGGACTGAGGACTGAGGGTTGAGGACTGAGGATTGAGGATGAGGGCTGAGGTTCGGGGATTGAGGTTTGACGACTGAGGACTGAGTATTGAGGATTGAGAATTCAGGATTGTTGATAGAGGATTGAAGATTGAGGATTGGGTATTGAGGATTGAAAAATGAGGATTGAGGATTGAGGATTGAGGATTGAGGGTTGAGGATCTAGGATTGGAGATTGATTATTGAGGATTGAAGATTGGGGATTGAGGATTGAGGATTGAGGATCTAGGATTGGAGATTGATTATTGAGGATTGAAGATTGAGGATTGATGATTGAGTATTGAGAATTGAGAATTGAGGATGAGGACTGAGGGTTGAGGATTGAGGTTTGAGAAATGAGGATTGAGGATTGAGGATTGAGGATTGAAGATTGAGTATTGAGAATTGAGGATTGAGGATTGAGGATTGAGGATTGAGGATTGAGGATTGAGGATTGAGGATGAGGACTGAGGGTTGAGAATTTAGGTTTGAGAAATGAGGATTGAGGATTGAGGATTGACGATTGAGGGTTGAGGATTGATGATTGGGTATTGAAGATTGAGTATTGATCACTGAGGATTGAGAATTGAGTATCGAGGATTGAGGATTGAGGATTGAGGATTGAAGATTGAATATTGAGGGTTGAAGATTGAGGACTGAGGATTGAGGGTTGAGGATTGAGGACGAGGACTGAGGTTTGAGAATTTAGGTTTGAGAAATGAGGATTGAGGATTGAGGTTTGAGGATTGAGGGTTGAGGATTGAGGATTGAAGATTGAGGACTGGCGATTGAGGATTGAGGTTTGAGGATTGGGTATTGAGGATTGAAGAATGAGGATTGAGGATTGAGGATTGAGGAATGAGGGTTGAGGATCTAGGATTGGAGATTGATTATTGAGGATTGAAGATTGAGGATTGAGGATTGAAGATTGAGTATTGAGAATTGAGGATTGAGGATTGAGGGTTGAGGATTGAGGATTGAGGATGAGGACTGAGGTTTGAGAATTTAGGTTTGAGAAATAAGGATTGAGGATTGAGGTTTGAGGATTGTGGGTTGAGGATTGATGATTGGGTATTGAAGATTGAGTATTGATCGCTGAGGATTGAGGATTGAGGATTGAGGATTGAGGGTTGAAGATTGAATGTTGAGGATTGAAGATTGAGGATTGAGGATTGAGTGTTGAGGATGGAGGATGAGGGCTGAAGGTTGAGGATTGAGGTTTGAGGACTGAGGACTGAGGATTGAGGATCTAGAGTTGAGGATTTAGGATTGAGGATTGAGGATTGAGGATTGAGAATTGAGGATTGATGATTGAGGGTTGAAGATTGAATATTGAGGATTGAAGATTGAGGATTGATGATTAAGGATTGAGGATGGAGGATGAGGGCTGAGGGTTGGGGATTGAGGTTTGAGGACTGAGGACTGAGGATTGAGGATTGGGAATTGAGGATTGAGGGTTGAGGATTGAAGACTGAGGATTGGGTATTGAGGATTGAAGAATGAGGATTGAGGATTGAGGATTGATGATTGAGGACTGAAGGTTGAATATTGATGAATGAAGATTAACGATTGAGGATTGAGGGTTGTGGATTGAGGACGAGGACTGAGGGTTCAGTATTGACCCTTGAATTCTGAGGATTGAGGATTGAGGATTGCGAATTGAGGATTGAAGATTGAAGATTGAGGATTGGGTATTGAGGATTGTAGAATGAGGACTGAGGATTGAGGATTGAGGATTGAGGATTGAAAATTGAGAATTGAGGATTGAAGATTGAGGATTGAGGATTGAGGATTGAGGATTGAGGATTGAAGATTGAGTATTGAGGATTGAAGATTGAGGATTGAGGATTGCGTATTGAGGATTGAGGATTGAATATTGAGGGTTGAGGATTGAGGATTGAGGATTGAGCATTGAGGATTGAAGATTGAATATTGATGATTGAAGATTGAGGATTGAGGATTGAGGGTTGTGGATTGAGGACGAGGACTGAGGGTTGAGTATTGACACTTGAGGTGTGAGGATTGAGGATTGAGGATTGCGAATTGAGGATTGAAGATTGAAGATTGAAGATTGAGGATTGGGTATTGAGGATTGTAGAATGAGGACTGAGGATTGAGGATTGAGGATTGAGGATTGAGAATTGAGAATCGAGGATTGAAGATTGAGGATTGAGGATTGAGGATTGAGGATTGAGGATTGAAGATTGAGTATTGAGGATTGAGGATTGAGAATTGAGAATCGAGGATTGAAGATTGAGGATTGAGGATTGAGGATTGAGGATTGAAGATTGAGTATTGAGGATTGAAGATTGAGGATTGAGGATTGAGTATTGAGGATTGAGGATTGAAGATTGGGGATTGAGGATTGAGGATTGAGGATCTAGGATTGGAGATTGATTATTGAGGATTGAAGATTGGGGATTGAGGATTGAGGATTGAGGATCTAGGATTGGAGATTGAAGATTGAGGATTGAGGATTGAGGGTTGACGATTGAGGATTGAAGATTGAATATTGATGATTGAAGATTGAGGATTGAGGATTGAGGGTTGTGGATTGAGGACGAGGACTGAGGGTTGAGTATTGACACTTGAGGTGTGAGGATTGAGGATTGCGAATTGAGGATTGAAGATTGAAGATTGAAGATTGAGGATTGGGTATTGAGGATTGTAGAATGAGGACTGAGGATTGAGGATTGAGGATTGAGCATTGAGGATTGAAGATTGAGGACTGGCGATTGAGGATTGAAGATTGAGGATTAAGGATTGAGGATTGGGGATTGAGGATGTAGGGTTGGAGATTGACTATTGAGGATTGAAGATTGAGGACTGAGGATTTAGGATTGAGGATTGAGGATTGAGGATTGAAGATTGAGGATTGGGGATTGAGGATTGGCGATTGAGGATTGAGTATTGAGAATTGAGGATTGATGGTTGAGCATTGAGGATTCATGGCTGAGGATTGTGTGTTGAATATTGAGGGTTGTGGATTGAGGATTGAGGACTGAGGATTGAGGATTGAAGATTGAGTATTGATGATTGAATATTGAGAATTGAGGATTGATGTTTGAGGATTGAGGACGAGGACTGACGGTAGAGGATTGAGGTTTGAGGATTGAGGACTGAGGATTGAGGATTGAGCATTGAGGATTGAATATTGAAGACTGGGGATTGAGGATTGAAGATTGAGAATTAAGGATTGAAGATTGTGGATTGACGATCTAGGATTGGAGATTGATTATTGAGGATTGAAGACTGAGGATTGAGGATTGAGGATTGAGGATTGAGAATTGAGGATGAGGACTGAGGGTTGAGGATTGAGGTTTGAGGAATGAGGATTGAGGGTTGAGGATTGAGGATTGAGGATTGAGGATTGAGGATTGAGGATTGAGGATTGGGGATTGAATATTGAGTACTGAGGATGGAAGATTGATGATTGAGGATTGATGATGGAGGATGAGGGCTGAGGGTTGAGGATTGAGGTTTGAGTATTGAATCCTGAGAATTCAGGATATTCTATTGAGTATTGAGAATTGAGGATTGATGGTTGAGTACTGAGGACTGAGGATTGAGGATTGAAGGTTGAGTATTGAGGATTCAGAATTGAGGATTGAGGATTGAGGGTTGAGGATCGATGATTGAGTATTGAAGATAGAGTATTGATCACTGAGGATTGAGGATTGAGGATTGAGGATTGAGGATTGAGGATTGAAGATTGAATATTGAGGATTGAAGATTGAGGATTGAGGATTGAGGGTTGAGGATGGATGATGAGGGCTGAGGTTTGAGGATTGAGGTTTGAGGACTGAGGACAGAGGATTGAGGATCGAGAGTTGAGGATTGAGGATTGAGGATTGAGGATTGAGGATTGAGGATTGAGAATTGAGGATTGATGATTGAGGGTTGAAAATTGAATATTGAGGATTGATGATTGAGGATTGATGATTAAGGATTGAGGATGGAGGATGAGGGCTGAGGGTTGAGGATTGAGGTTTGAGGACTGAGGACTGAGGATTGAGGATTGAGAATTGAGGATTGAGGGTTGAGCATTGAAGATTGAGGATTGGGTATTGAGGACTGAACATTGAGGATTGTGGATTCAGGATTGAAGGTTGAATATTGATGAATGAATATTAACGATTGAGGATTGAGTGTTGTGGATTGAGGCGAGGAATGAGGGTTGAGTATTGATACTTGAGGGCTGAGGATTGAGGATTGAGGATTGCGAATTGAGGATTGAAGATTGAAGATTGAGGATTGGGCATTGAGGATTGTAGAAAGAGGATTGAGGATTGAGGATTGAGGATTGAGGATTGAAAATTGAGTATTGAGGATTGAAGATTGAGGATTGAGTATTGAGGATTGAGGATTGAGGATTGAAGATTCAGTATTGAGGATTAAAGATTGAGGATTGAGGATTGAGGATTGGGGATTGAGGATTGAAGATTGAGGATTGAGGATTGAGGATTGAGGATTGAGCATTGAGGATTGAAGATTGAATATTGACGATTGAAGATTGAGGATTGAGGATTGAGTGTTGTGGATTGAGGACGAGTACTGAGGGTTGAATATTGATGATTGAGGTCTGAGGATTGAGGATTGAGGATTGAAAATTGAGGATTGAGGATTGAGGATTGAGGATTGAGGATTGATGATTGAGTATCGAGGATTGAAGATTGAGGATTGAGGATTGAGGATTGAGGATTGATGATTGAAGATTGTGTATTGAAGATTGAAGATTGAGGATTGAGGATTGAGGATTGAGGATTGAGGATTGAGGATTGAAGATTGAGGGTTGGGGATTGAGGATTGACGATTGAGGATTGAGTATTGAGGATTGAGAATTGAGGGTTGAGGTTGGAAATTGAGTATTGAGGATTGAAGATTGAGGATTGAGATTTGATTATTGAATATTGTGGATTGAGTATTGAACCATGAGAATTCAGGATATTCTATTGAGTATTGAGAATTGAGGATTGATCGTTGAGTATTGAGGATTCATTGCTGAGGGTTGTATGTTGAATATTGAGGGTTGAGGATTGAGGTTTGGGGACTGAGGACTGTGGATTGAAGACTGAGGGTTGAGGATGAGGGCTGAGGGTCAGGGATTGAGGTTTGACGACTGAGGATTGAGGACTGAGGATTGAGAATTGAGGATTGATGATTGAGGATTGAAGATTGAGGATTGGGTATTGAGGATTGAAGAATGAGGACTGAGGATTGAGGATTGAGGATTGAGGATTGAGGATCTAGGATTGGAGATTGATTATTGAGGATTGAAGATTGAGGATTGAGGATTGAGGATTGAGGATTGAGTATCTAGGACTGGAGATTGATTATTGAGGATTGAAAATTGAGGACTGAGGGTTGAGGATTGAGGTTTGAGGAATGAGGATTGAGGATTGAGGATTGAGTATTGAAGATTGAGTATTGATGCCTGAGGATTGAGGATTGAGGATTGGGGATTGAACATTGAGTACTGAGGATTGAAGATTGAGGATTGAGGATTGAGGATTGAGAATGGAGGATGAGGGCTGAGGGTTGAGGATTGAGGTTTGAGTAGTGAATCCTGAGAATTCAGGATATTCTATTGAGTATTGAGAATTGAGGAATGATGGTTGAGAACTGAGGACTGAGGATTGAGGATTGAAGGTTGAGTATTGAGGATTCAGAATTGAGGTTTGTGGACTGAGGATGGAGGGTTGAAGATTGAGTATTGAGGATTGAATTTTGAGGATTGAGGATTGAGGATTGAGGATTGAGGATGATGTCTGAGGGTTGAGGACTGAGGTTTGAGGACTGAGGACAGAGGATTGAGGACTGAGGACTGAGGATGAGGGCTGAGGGTCGGGGATTGAGGTTTGACGGCTGAGGACTGAGGATTGAGGATTGAGAATTAAGGATTGTTGATAGAGGATTGAAGATTGAGGATTGGGTATTCAGGATTGAAGAATGAGGATTGAGGATTGAGGATTGAGGGTTGAGGATCTAGGATTGGAGATTGATTATTGAGGATTGAAGATTGGGGATTGAGGATTGTGGATTGAGGATCTAGGGTTGGAGATTGATTATTGTGGATTGAAGATTGGGGATTGAGGATTGAGGATTGAGGATCTAGGATTGGAGATTGATGATTGAGGATTGAGGATTGAGGGTTGAGGATTGAGGACGAGGACTGACGGTTGAGGATTGAGGTTTGAGGATTGAGGATTGAGGACTGAGGATTGAGGATTGAGGATTGAGCATTGAGGATTGAAGATTGAGGACTGGCGATTGAGGATTGAGGTTTGAGGATTGGGTATTGAGGATTGAAGAATGAGGATTGAGGATTGAGGATCTAGGATTGGAGATTGATTATTGAGGATTGAAGATTGGGGATTGAGGATTGAGGATTGAGGATCTAGGATTGGAGATTGATTATTGAGGATTGAATATTGAGGATTGATGATTGAGGATTGAGAATTGAGAATTGAGGATGAGGACTGAGGGTTGAGGATTGAGGTTTGAGAAATGAGGATTGAGGATTGAGGATTGAGGATTGAAGATTGAGTATTGAGAATACATGATTGAAGATTGAGGATTGAGGATTGAGGATTGAGGATGAGGACTGAGGGTTGAGAATTTAGGTTTGAGAAATGAGGATTGAGGATTGAGGATTGAGGATTGAGGGTTGAGGATTGATGATTGGGTATTGAAGATTAAGTATTGATCACTGTGGATTGAGGATTGAGGATTGAGTATTGAGGATTGAGGATTGAGGATTGAGGATTGAAGATTGAAAGTTGAGGATTGAAGATTGAGGATTGAGGATTGAGGGTTGAGGATGGAGGATGAGGGCTGAGGGTTGAGGATTGAGGTTTGAGGACTGAGGACTGAGGATTGAGGATCGAGAGTTGAGGATTGAGGATTGAGGATTGAGGATTGAGGATTGATGATTGAGGGTTGAAGATTGAATATTGAGGATTGAAGATTGAGGATTGATGATTAAGGATTGAGGATGGAGGATGAGGGCTGAGGGTTGGGGATTGAGGTTTGAGGACTGAGGACTGAGGATTGAGGATTGGGAATTGAGGTTTGAGGGTTGAGGATTGAAGATTGAGGATTGGGTATTGAGGATTGAAGAATGAGGTTTGAGGATTGAGGATTGAGGACTGAAGGTTGAATATTGATGAATGAAGATTAACGATTGAGGATTGAGGGTTGTGGATTGAGGACGAGGACTGAGGGTTCAGTATTGACTCTTGAGGTCTGAGGATTGAGGATTGAGGATTGCGAATTGAGTATTGAAGATTGAGGATTGATGATTGAGGATTGAGCATTGAGGATTGAAGATTGAATATTGGTGATTGAAGATTGAGGATTGAGGATTGAGGGTTGTGGATTGAGGACGAGTACTGAGGGTTGAATATTGATGACTGAGGTCTGAGGATTGAGGATTGAGGATTGAAAATTGAGGATTGAGGATTGAGGATTGAGGATTGAGGATTGAAGATTGAGCATTGAGGATTGAAGATTGAGGATTGAGGATTGAGGATTGAGGATTGATGATTGAAGATTGTGTATTGAAGATTGAAGATTGAGGATTGAGGATTGAGGATTGAGGATTGAGGATTGAGGATTGAGGATTGAAGATAGAGGATTGGGGATTGAGGATTGACGATTGGGGATTGAGTATTGAGGATTGAGAATTGAGGATTGATGTTTGAAATTGAGTATTGTGGATTGAAGATTGAGGATTGAGATTTGATTATTGAATATTGTGGATTGAGAATTGAACCATGCGAATTCAGGATATTCTATTGAGTATTGACAATTGAGGATTGATCGTTGAGTATTGAGGATTCATGGCTGAGGGTTGTGTGTTGAATATTGAGGGTTGAGGATTGAGGATTGAGGATTGAGGATGGAGGATGAGGGCTGAGGGTTGAGGATTGAGGTTTGAGTATTGAATCCTGAGAATTCAGGATATTATATTGAGTATTGAGAATTGAGGATTGATGGTTGAGTATTGAGGACTGAGGATTGAGGATTGAAGGTTGAGTATTGAGGATTCAGAATTGAGGTTTGAGGACTGAGGATTGAGGATTGAAGATTTAGTATTGAGGATTGAAGATTGAGGATTGAGGATTGAGGATTGAGGATTGAGGATGATGTCTGAGGGTTGAGGATTGAGGTTTGAGGACTGAGGACTGAGGATTGAGGACTGAGGATTGAGGATGAGGGCTGAGGGTCGGGGATTGAGGATTGACGGCTGAGGACTGAGGATTGAAGATTGAGGATTGAGTATTGAGGATTGAGGATTGAGGATTGAAGATTGAGTATTGAGGATTGAAGATTGAGGATTGAGGATTGAGGATTGAGGATTGAGGATTGAAGATTGAGGATTGAGGATTGAGGATTGAGGACGAGTACTGAGGGTTGAATATTGATGATTGAGGTCTGAGGATTGAGGATTGAGGATTGAAAATTGAGGATTGAGGATTGAGGATTGAGGATTGAGGATTGAGGATTGAAGATTGAGTATTGAGTATTGAAGATTGAGGATTGAGGATTGAGGATTGAATATTGATGATTGAAGATTGTGTATTGAAGTTTGAAGATTGAGAATTGAGGATTGATGGTCGAGTACTGAGGACTGAGGATTGAGGATTGAAGGTAGACTATTGAGGATTCAGAATTGAGGTTTGAGGACTGAGGATTGAGGATTGAAGATTGAGTATTGAGGATTGAAGATTGAGGATTGAGGATTGAGGATTGAGGATTGAGGATTGAGGATTGAAGATTGAGGATTGGGGATTGAATATTGAGTACTGAGGATTGAAGGTTGAGGATTGAGTATTGAGGATTGAGGATGGAGGATGAGGGCTGAGGGTTGGGGATTGAGGTTTGAGTATTGAATCCTGAGAATTCAGGATATTCCATTGAGTGTTGAGAATTGAGTATTGATGGTTGAGTACTGAGGACTGAGGATTGAGGATTGAAGGTTGACTATTGAGGATTCAGAATTGAGGTTTGAGGGCTGAGTATTGAGGATTGAAGTTTGAGTATTGAGGATTGAAGATTGATGATTGATGATTGAGGATTGAGGATTGAGGATGATGTCTGAGGGTTGAGGATTGAGGTTTGAGGACTGAGGACTGAGGGTTGAGGACTGAGGATTGAGGATGAGGGCTGAGGGTCGGGGATTGAGGTTTGACGACTGAGGACTGAGTATTGAGGATTGAGAATTCAGGATTGTTGATAGAGGATTGAAGATTGAGGATTGGGTATTGAGGATTGAAGAATGAGGATTGAGGATTGAGGATTGAGGATTGAGGATTGAGAGTTGAGGATCTAGGATTCGAGATTGATTATTGAGTATTGAAGATTGGGGATTGAGGATTGAGGATTGAGGATCTAGGATTGGAGATTGATTATTGATGATTGAAGATTGAGGATTGATGATTGAGTATTGAGAATTGAGAATTGAGGATGAGGACTGAGGGTTGAGGATTGAGGTTTGAGAAATAAGGATTGAGGATTGAGGATTGAGGATTGAGGGTTGAGGATTGATGATTGGGTATTGAAGATTGAGTATTGATCACTGAGGATTGAGGATTGAGTATCGAGGATTGAGGATTGAGTTTTGAAGATTGAATATTGAGGGTTGAAGATTGAGGATTGAGGATTGAGGGTTGAGGATTGAGGACGAGGACTGACGGTTGAGGATTGAGGTTTGAGGATTGAGGGTTGAGGACTGAGGATTGAGGATTGAGGATTGAGCATTGAGGATTGAAGATTGAGGTCTGGCGATTGAGGATTGAGGTTTGAGGATTGGGTATTGAGGATTGAAGAATGAGGATTGAGGATTGAGGATTGAGGATTGAGGGTTGAGGATCTAGGATTGGAGATTGATTATTGAGGATTGAAGATTGAGGATTGAGGATTGAAGATTGAGTATTGAGAATTGAGGATTGAGGATTGAGGGTTGAGGATTGAGGATTGAGGATGAGGACTGAGGTTTGAGAATTTAGGTTTGAGAAATGAGGATTGAGGATTGAGGTTTGAGGATTGAGGGTTGAGGATTGATGATTGGGTATTGAAGATTGAGTATTGATCACTGAGGATTGAGGATTGAGGATTGAGGATTGAGGATTGAGGATTGAAGATTGAATATTGAGGATTGAAGATTGAGGATTTAGCATTGAGTGTTGAGGATGGAGGATGAGGGCTGAGGGTTGAGGATTGAGGTTTGAGGACTGAGGACTGACGATTGAGGATCTAGAGTTGAGGATTTAGGATTGAGGATTGAGGATTGAGGATTGAGTATTGAGGATTGATGATTGAGGGTTGAAGATTGAATATTGAGGATTGAAGATTGAGGATTGATGATTAAGGATTGAGGATGGAGGATGAGGGCTGAGGGTTGGGGATTGAGGTTTGAGGACTGAGGACTGAGGATTGAGGATTGGGAATTGAGGATTGAGGGTTGAGGATTGAAGATTGAGGATTGGGTATTGAGGATTGAAGAATGAGGATTGAGGATTGAGGATTGAGGATTGAGGACTGAAGGTTGAATATTGATGAATGAAGATTAACGATTGAGGATTGAGTGTTGTGGATTGAGGACGAGGACTGAGGGTTCAGTATTGACTCTTGAGGTCTGAGGATTGAGGATTGAGGATTGCGAATTGAGGATTGAAGATTGAGGATTGATGATTGAGAATTGAGCATTGAGGATTGAAGATTGAATATTGATGATTGAAGATTGAGGATTGAGGATTGAGGGTTGTGGATTGAGGACGAGTACTGAGGGTTGAATATTGATGACTGAGGTCTGAGGATTGAGGATTGAGGATTGAAAATTGAGGATTGAGGATTGAGGATTGAGGATTGAGGATTGAAGATTGAGTATTGAGGATTGCAGATTGAGGATTGAGGATTGAGGATTGAGGATTGATGATTGAAGATTGTGTATTGAATATTGAAGATTGAGGATTGAGGATTGAGGATTGAGGATTGAGGATTGAGGATTGAAGATTGAGGATTGAGGATTGAGGATTGAGGATTGAGGATTGAGGATTGAGGATGATGTCTGAGGGTTGAGGATTGAGGTTTGAGGACTGAGGACTGAGAATTGAGGACTGAGGATTGAGGATGAGGGCTGAAGGTCGGGGATTGAGGTTTGACGTCTGAGGACTGAGGATTGAAGATTGAGGATTGAGTATTGAGGATTGAGGATTGAGGATTGAAGATTGAGTATGGAGGATTGAAGATTGAGGATTGAGGATTGAGGATTGAGGATTGAGGATTGAAGATTGAGGATTGAGGATTGAGGATTGAAGATTGATGATTGAAGATTGTGTATTGCAGATTGAAGATTGAGGATTGAGGATTGAGGGTTGAGGATTGAGGATTGAGCATTGAGGATTGAAGATTGAATATTGATGATTGAAGATTGAGGATTGAGGATTGAGGGTTGTGGATTGAGGACGAGTACTGAGGGTTGAATATTGATGATTGAGGTCTGAGGATTGAGGGTTGAGGATTGAAAATTGAGGATTGAGGATTGAGGATTGAGGATTGAGGATTGAAGATTGAGTATTGAGTATTGAAGATTGAGGATTGAGGATTGAGGATTGAATATTGATGATTGAAGATTGTGTATTGAAGTTTGAAGATTGAGAATTGAGGATTGATGGTCGAGTACTGAGGACTGAGGATTGAGGATTGAAGGTTGACTATTGAGGATTCAGAATTGAGGTTTGAGGACTGAGGATTGAGGACTGAAGATTGAGTATTGAGGATCGAAGATTGAGGATTGAGGATTGAGGATTGAGGATTGAGGATTGAGCATTGAAGATTGAGGATTGGGGATTGATTATTGAGTACTGAGGATTGAAGGTTGAGGATTGAGTATTGAGGATTGAGGATGGAGGATGAGGGCTGAGGGTTGAGGATTGAGGTTTGAGTATTGAATCCTGAGAATTCAGGATATTCTATTGAGTATTGAGAATTGAGTATTGATGGTTGAGTACTGAGGACTGAGGATTGAGGATTGAAGGTTGACTATTGAGGATTCAGAATTAAGGTTTGAGGGCTGAGTATTGAGGATTGAAGTTTGAGTATTGAGGATTGAATATTGATGATTGATGATTGAGGATTGAGGATTGAGGATGATTTCTGAGGGTTGAGGATTGAGGTTTGAGGACTGAGGACTGAGGGTTGAGGACTGAGGATTGAGGATGAGGGCTGAGGGTCGGGGATTTAGGTTTGACGACTGAGGACTGAGTATTGAGGATTGAGAATTCAGGATTGTTGATAGAGGATTGAAGATTGAGGATTGGGTATTGAGGATTGAAGAATGAGGGTTGAGGATTGAGGATTGAGGATTGAGGGTTGAGGATCTAGGATTGGAGATTGATTATTGAGGATTGAAGATTGGGGTTTGAGGATTGGGGATTGAGGATCTAGGATTGGAGATTGATTATTGAGGATTGAAGATTGAGGGTTGATGATTGAGTATTGAGAATTGAGAATTGAGGATGAGGACTGAGGGTTGAGGATTGAGGTTTGAGAAATGAGGATTGAGGATTGAGGATTGAGGATTGAAGATTGAGTATTGAGAATTGAGGATTGAGGATTGAGGATTGAGGATTGAGGATTGAGGATTGAGGATTGAGGATGAGGCCTGAGGGTTGAGAATTTAGGTTTGAGAAATGAGGATTGAGGATTGAGGATCTAGGATTGGAGATTGATTATTGAGGATTGAAGATTGGGGATTGAGGATTGAGGATTGAGTATCTAGGATTGGAGATTGAAGATTGAGGATTGAGGATTGAGGGTTGAGGGTTGAGGACGAGGTCTGACGGTTGAGGATTGAGGTTTGAGGATTGAGGATTGAGGACTGAGGATTGAGGATTGAGGATTGAGCATTGAGGATTGAAGATTGAGGACTGGCGATTGAGGATTGAAGATTGAGGATTAAGGATTGAGGATTGGGGATTGAGGATGTAGGATTGGAGATTGACTATTGAGGTTTGAAGATTGAGGATTGAGGATTGAGGATTGAGGATTGAGGATTGAGGATTGAAGGTTGAGGATTGGGGATTGAGGATTGGCGATTGAGGATTGAGTATTGAGAATTGAGGATTGATGGTTGAGCATTGAGGATTCATGGCTGAGGATTGTGTGTTGAATATTGAGGGTTGAGGATTGAGGATTGAGGACTGAGGATTGAGGATTGAAGATTGAGTATTGATGATTGAATATTGAGAATTGAGGATTGAGGTTTGAGGATTGAGGACGAGGACTGACGGTAGAGGATTGAGGTTTGAGGATTGAGGACTGAGGATTGAGGATTGAGCATTGAGGATTGAATATTGAAGACTGGGGATTGAGGATTGAAGATTGAGAATTAAGGATTGAAGAATGTGGATTGACGATCTAGGATTGGAGATTGATTATTGAGGATTGAAGACTGAGGA
The DNA here is from genome assembly GCF_051401765.1 of Calliopsis andreniformis. NCBI lineage: Eukaryota > Metazoa > Arthropoda > Insecta > Hymenoptera > Andrenidae > Calliopsis > Calliopsis andreniformis. Next base: position 5,115,459 of record NW_027480449.1, read on the forward strand.
TTGAGGATTGAGGATTGAGGATTGAGAACTGAGGATGAGGACTGAGGGTTGAGGATTGAGGTTTGAGGAATGAGGATTGAGGGTTGAGGATTGAGGATTGAGGATTGAGGATTGAGGACTGAGGATTGAGGATTGGGGATTGAATATTGAGTACTGAGGATGGAAGATTGATGATTGAGGATTGAGGATTGATGATGGAGAATGAGGGCTGAGGGTTGAGGATTGAGGTTTGAGTATTGAATCCTGAGAATTCAGGATATTCTATTGAGTATTGAGAATTGAGGATTGATGGTTGGGTACTGAGGACTGAGGATTGAGGATTGATGGTTGAGTATTGAGGAATCAGAATTGAGGATTGAGGATTGAGTGTTGAGGATCGATGATTGAGTATTGAAGATTGAGTATTGATCACTGAGGATTGAGGATTGAGGATTGAGGATTGAGGATTGAGGATTGAAGATTGAATATTGAGGATTGAAGATTGAGGATTGAGGATTGAGGGTTGAGGATGGATGATGAGGGCTGAGGTTTGTGGATTGAGGTTTGAGGACTGAGGACAGAGGATTGAGGATCGAGAGTTGGGGATTGAGGATTGAGGATTGAGGATTGAGGATTGAGAATTGAGGATTGATGATTGAGGGTTGAAAATTGAATATTGAGGATTGATGATTGAGGATTGATGATTAAGGATTGAGGATGGAGGATGAGGGCTGATGGTTGAGGATTGAGGTTTGAGGACTGAGGACTGAGGATTGAGGATTGAGAATTGAGGATTGAGGGTTGAGCATTGAAGATTGAGGATTGGGTATTGAGGACTGAACATTGAGGATTGTGGAATCAGGTTTGAAGGTTGAATATTGATGAATGAATATTAACGATTGAGGATTGAGTGTTGTGGATTGAGGACGAGGAATGAGGGTTGAGTATTGATACTTGAGGGCTGAGGATTGAGGATTGAGGATTGCGAATTGAGGATTGAAGATTGAGGATTGTGGATTGGGCATTGAGGATTGTAGAAAGAGGATTGAGGATTGAGGATTGAGGATTGAGGATTGAAAATTGAGTATTGAGGATTGAAGATTGAGGATTGAGTATTGAGGATTGAGGATTGAGGATTGAAGATTGAGTATTGAGGATTAAAGATTGAGGTTTGAGGATTGAGTATTGAGGATTGAGGATTGAGGATTGAAAATTGAGTATTGAGGGTTGAAGATTGAGGATTGAGTATTGAGGATTGAGGATTGAGGATTGAAGATTGAGAATTAAGGATTGAAGATTGTGGATTGAGGATCTAGGGTTGGAGATTGATTATTGAGGATTGAAGATTGAGGACTGAGAATTGAGGATTGAGGATTGACAATTGAGGATGAGGACTGAGGCTTGAGGATTGAGGTTTGAGGAATGGGGATTGAGGGTTGAGGGTTGAGGATTCAGGATTGAGGATTGAGGATTGAGTATTGAAGATTGAGTATTGATGCCTGAGGATTGAGGATTGATGATTGAGGATTGAGGATTGGAGATTGAATATTGAGTACTGAGGATTGAAGATTGAGGATTGAGGATTGAGGATTGAGGATGGAGGATGAGGGCTGAGGGTTGAGGATTGAGGTTTGAGTATTGAATCCTGAGAATTCAGAATATTCTATTGAGTATTGAGAATTGAGGATTGATGGTTGAGTACTGAGGACTGAGGAATGAGGATTGAAGGTTGAGTATTGAGGATTTAGAATTGAGGTTTGAGGACTGATGATTGAGGATTGAAGATTGAGTATTGAGGATTGAAGATTGAGGATTGAGGATTGAGGATTGAGGATTGAGGATGATGTCTGAGGGTTGAGGATTGAGGTTTGAGGACTGCGGACAGAGGATTGAGGACTGAGGATTGAGGATGACGGCTGAGGGTCGGGGATTGAGGTTTGGCGGCTGAGGACTGAGGATTGAGGATTGAGAATTAAGGATTGTTGATAGAGGACTGAAGATTGAGGATTGGGTATTGAGGATCGAAGAATGAGGATTGAGGATTGAGGATTGAGGATTGAGGGTTGAGGATCTAGGATTGGAGATTGATTATTGAGGATTGAAGATTGGGGATTGAGGATTGAGGATTGAGTATCTAGGATTGGAGATTGATTATTGAGGATTGAAGATTGGGGGTTGGGGATTGAGGATTGAGGATCTAGGATTGGAGATTGATTATTGAGGATTGAAGATTGAGGATTGAGGATTGAGGATTGAAAATTGAGGATTGAGGATTGAGGATTGAGGATTGAGGATGGAGGATTGAGTATTGAAGATTGGGTATTGATCACTGAGGATTGAGGATTGAGGTTTGAGGACTGAGGATTGAGGAATGAAGATTGAGTATTGAGGATTGATGGCTGAGGATTGAGGATTGAGGATTGAGGATCGAGGATTGAGTAATGATGATTGAGGATTGATGATTGAGGATTGAAGATTGAGGATTGGGTATTGAGGATTGAGCGTTGAGGTTTGAGGACTGAGGGCTGAGGATTGAGGATTGAGGATTGAGGGTTGAGGATTGAGGATTGAAGATTGAGGATTGGGGACTGAGGATTGAAGATTCAGTATTGAGGATTGAGGATTGAGGATTGAGGATTGAGGATTGAAGATTCAGTATTGACGATTGAAGATTGAGGATTGAGGATTGAGGGTTGAAGATTGAGTATTGAGGATAGAAGATTCAGGATTGAGGATTGAGGATTGAGGATTGAGGATTGAGGATTGAAGATTGATGACTGGGGATTGAGGATTGAGCATTGAGGATTGAAGATTGAATATTGACGATTGAAGATTGAGGATTGAGGATTGAGTGTTGTGGATTGAAGATTGAGTATTGAGGATTGATTGCTGAGGATTGAGGATTGAGGATTGAGGATCGAGGATTGAGTAATGATGATTGAGGATCGAGGATTGAGTAATGATGATTGAGGATTGGAATTGAGGATTGATGATTGAGGGTTGAAAATTGAATATTGAGGATTGATGATTGAGGATTGATGATTAAGGATTGATGATGGAGGATGAGGGCTGAGGGTTGAGGATTGAGGTTTGAGGACTGAGGGCTGAGGTTTGAGGATTGAAGGTTGAGTATTGAGGATTCAGAATTGAGGTTTGAGGACTGAGGATTGAGGGTTGAAGATTGAGTATTGAGGATTGAATTTTGAGGATTGAGGATTGAGGATTGAGGATTGAGGATGATGTCTGAGGGTTGAGGATTGAGGTTTGAGGACTGAGGACTGAGGATTGAGGACTGAGGACTGAGGATGAGGGCTGAGGGTCGGGGATTGAGGTTTGACGGCTGAGGACTGAGGATTGAGGATTGAGAATTAAGGATTGTTGATAGAGGATTGAAGATTGAGGATTGGGTATTGAGGATTGAAGAATGAGGATTGAGGATTGAGGATTCAGGGTTGAGGATCTAGGATTGGAGATTGATTATTGAGGATTGAAGATTGGGGATTGAGGATTGAGGATTGAGGATCTAGGATTGGAGATTGATTATTGTGGATTGAAGATTGGGGATTGAGGATTGAGGATTGAGGATCTAGGATTGGAGATTGATGATTGAGGATTGAGGATTGAGGGTTGAGGATTGAGGACGAGGACTGACGGTTGAGGATTGAGGATTGAGGTTTGAGGATTGAGGGTTGAGGATTGATGATTGGGTATTGAAGATTGAGTATTGATCACTGAGGATTGAGGATTGAGTATAGAGGATTGAGGATTGAGGATTGAAGATCGAATATTGAGGATTGAAGATTGAGGATTGAGCATTGAGTGTTGAGGATGGAGGATGAGGGCTGAGGTTTGAGGATTGAGGTTTGAGGACTGAGGACTGAGGATTGAGGATCTAGAGTTGAGGATTTAGGATTGAGGATTGAGGATTGAGGATTGAGAATTGAGGATTGATGATTGTGGGTCGAAGATTGAATATTGAGGATTGAAGATTGAGGATTGATGATTAAGGATTGAGGATGCAGGATGAGGGCTGAGGGTTGGGGATTGAGGTTTGACGACTGAGGACTGAGGATTGAGGATTGGGAATTGAGGATTGAGGATTGAGGATTGAAGATTGATGATTGAAGATTGTGTATTGAAGATTGAAGATTGAGGATTGAGGATTGAGGGTTGAGGATTGAGGATTGAGCATTGAGGATTGAAGATTGAATATTGATGATTGAAGATTGAGGGTTGAGGATTGAGGGTTGTGGATTGAGGACGAGTACTGAGGGTTGAATATTGATGATTGAGGTCTGAGGATTGAGGATTGAGGATTGAAAATTGAGGATTGAGGATTGAGGATTGAGGATTGAGGATTGAGGATTGAAGATTGAGTATTGAGTATTGAAGATTGAGGATTGAGGATTGAGGATTGAATATTGATGATTGAAGATTGTGTATTGAAGGTTGAAGATTGAGAATTGAGGATTGATGGTCGAGTACTGAGGACTGAGGATTGAGGATTGAAGGTAGACTATTGAGGATTCAGAATTGAGGTTTGAGGACTGAGGATTGAGGATTGAAGATTGAGTATTGAGGATTGAAGATTGAGGATTGAGGATTGAGGATTGAGGATTGAGGATTGAGGATTGAAGATTGAGGATTGGGGATTGAATATTGAGTACTGAGGATTGAAGGTTGAGGATTGAGTATTGAGGATTGAGGATTGAGGATGAGGGCTGAGGGTTGAGGATTGATGTTTGAGTATTGAATCCTGAGAATTCAGGATATTCTATTGAGTGTTGAGAATTGAGTATTGATGGTTGAGTACTGAGGACTGAGGATTGAGGATTGAAGGTTGACTATTGAGGATTCAGAATTGAGGTTTGAGGGCTGAGTATTGAGGATTGAAGTTTGAGTATTGAGGATTGAAGATTGATGATTGATGATTGAGGATTGAGGATTGAGGATGATGTCTGAGGGTTGAGGATTGAGGATTGAAGATTGAGGATTGAGGATTGAGGATTGAGGATTGAGGATTGAGGATTGAGGATGATGTCTGAGGGTTGAGGATTGAGGTTTGAGGACTGAGGACTGAGAATTGAGGACTGAGGATTGAGGATGAGGGCTGAAGGTCGGGGATTGAGGTTTGACGTCTGAGGACTGAGGATTGAAGATTGAGGATTGAGTATTGAGGATTGAGGATTGAGGATTGAAGATTGAGTATGGAGGATTGAAGATTGAGGATTGAGGATTGAGGATTGAGGATTGAGGATTGAAGATTGAGGATTGAGGATTGAGGATTGAAGATTGATGATTGAAGATTGTGTATTGCAGATTGAAGATTGAGGATTGAGGATTGAGGGTTGAGGATTGAGGATTGAGCATTGAGGATTGAAGATTGAATATTGATGATTGAAGATTGAGGATTGAGGATTGAGGGTTGTGGATTGAGGACGAGTACTGAGGGTTGAATATTGATGATTGAGGTCTGAGGATTGAGGGTTGAGGATTGAAAATTGAGGATTGAGGATTGAGGATTGAGGATTGAGGATTGAAGATTGAGTATTGAGTATTGAAGATTGAGGATTGAGGATTGAGGATTGAATATTGATGATTGAAGATTGTGTATTGAAGTTTGAAGATTGAGAATTGAGGATTGATGGTCGAGTACTGAGGACTGAGGATTGAGGATTGAAGGTTGACTATTGAGGATTCAGAATTGAGGTTTGAGGACTGAGGATTGAGGACTGAAGATTGAGTATTGAGGATTGAAGATTGAGGATTGAGGATTGAGGATTGAGGATTGAGGATTGAGCATTGAAGATTGAGGATTGGGGATTGATTATTGAGTACTGAGGATTGAAGGTTGAGGATTGAGTATTGAGGATTGAGGATGGAGGATGAGGGCTGAGGGTTGAGGATTGAGGTTTGAGTATTGAATCCTGAGAATTCAGGATATTCTATTGAGTATTGAGAATTGAGTATTGATGGTTGAGTACTGAGGACTGAGGATTGAGGATTGAAGGTTGAATATTGAGGATTCAGAATTAAGGTTTGAGGGCTGAGTATTGAGGATTGAAGTTTGAGTATTGAGGATTGAATATTGATGATTGATGATTGAGGATTGAGGATTGAGGATGATTTCTGAGGGTTGAGGATTGAGGTTTGAGGACTGAGGACTGAGGGTTGAGGACTGAGGATTGAGGATGAGGGCTGAGGGTCGGGGATTTAGGTTTGACGACTGAGGACTGAGTATTGAGGATTGAGAATTCAGGATTGTTGATAGAGGATTGAAGATTGAGGATTGGGTATTGAGGATTGAAGAATGAGGATTGAGGATTGAGGATTGAGGATTGAGGGTTGAGGATCTAGGATTGGAGATTGATTATTGAGGATTGAAGATTGGGGTTTGAGGATTGGGGATTGAGGATCTAGGATTGGAGATTGATTATTGAGGATTGAAGATTGAGGGTTGATGATTGAGTATTGAGAATTGAGAATTGAGGATGAGGACTGAGGGTTGAGGATTGAGGTTTGAGAAATGAGGATTGAGGATTGAGGATTGAGGATTGAAGATTGAGTATTGAGAATTGAGGATTGAGGATTGAGGATTGAGGATTGAGGATTGGGGATTGAGGATTGAGGATGAGGCCTGAGGGTTGAGAATTTAGGTTTGAGAAATGAGGATTGAGGATTGAGGATCTAGGATTGGAGATTGATTATTGAGGATTGAAGATTGGGGATTCAGGATTGAGGATTGAGTATCTAGGATTGGAGATTGAAGATTGAGGATTGAGGATTGAGGGTTGAGGGTTGAGGACGAGGTCTGACGGTTGAGGATTGAGGTTTGAGGATTGAGGATTGAGGACTGAGGATTGAGGATTGAGGATTGAGCATTGAGGATTGAAGATTGAGGACTGGCGATTGAGGATTGAAGATTGAGGATTAAGGATTGAGGATTGGGGATTGAGGATGTAGGATTGGAGATTGACTATTGAGGTTTGAAGATTGAGGATTGAGGATTGAGGATTGAGGATTGAGGATTGAGGATTGAAGGTTGAGGATTGGGGCTTGAGGATTGGCGATTGAGGATTGAGTATTGAGAATTGAGGATTGATGGTTGAGCATTGAGGATTCATGGCTGAGGATTGTGTGTTGAATATTGAGGGTTGAGGATTGAGGATTGAGGACTGAGGATTGAGGATTGAAGATTGAGTATTGATGATTGAATATTGAGAATTGAGGATTGAGGTTTGAGGATTGAGGACGAGGACTGACGGTAGAGGATTGAGGTTTGAGGATTGAGGACTGAGGATTGAGGATTGAGCATTGAGGATTGAATATTGAAGACTGGGGATTGAGGATTGAAGATTGAGAATTAAGGATTGAAGAATGTAGATTGACGATCTAGGATTGGAGATTGATTATTGAGGATTGAAGACTGAGGATTGAGGATTGAGGATTGAGGATTGAGAACTGAGGATGAGGACTGAGGGTTGAGGATTGAGGTTTGAGGAATGAGGATTGAGGGTTGAGGATTGAGGATTGAGGATTGAGGATTGAGGACTGAGGATTGAGGATTGGGGATTGAATATTGAGTACTGAGGATGGAAGATTGATGATTGAGGATTGAGGAGTGATGATGGAGAATGAGGGCTGAGGGTTGAGGATTGAGGTTTGAGTATTGAATCCTGAGAATTCAGGATATTCTATTGAGTATTGAGAATTGAGGATTGATGGTTGGGTACTGAGGACTGAGGATTGAGGATTGAAGGTTGAGTATTGAGGAATCAGAATTGAGGATTGAGGATTGAGTGTTGAGGATCGATGATTGAGTATTGAAGATTGAGTATTGATCACTGAGGATTGAGGATTGAGGATTGAGGATTGAGGATTGAGGATTGAAGATTGAATATTGAGGATTGAAGATTGAGGATTGAGGATTGAGGGTTGAGGATGGATGATGAGGGCTGAGGTTTGAGGATTGAGGTTTGAGGACTGAGGACAGAGGATTGAGGATCGAGAGTTGGGGATTGAGGATTGAGGATTGAGGATTGAGGATTGAGAATTGAGGATTGATGATTGAGGGTTGAAAATTGAATATTGAGGATTGATGATTGAGGATTGATGATTAAGGATTGAGGATGGAGGATGAGGACTGAGGGTTGAGGATTGAGGTTTGAGGACTGAGGACTGAGGATTGAGGATTGAGAATTGAGGATTGAGGGTTGAGCATTGAAGATTGAGGATTGGGTATTGAGGACTGAACATTGAGGATTGTGGAATCAGGTTTGAAGGTTGAATATTGATGAATGAATATTAACGATTGAGGATTGAGTGTTGTGGATTGAGGACGAGGAATGAGGGTTGAGTATTGATACTTGAGGGCTGAGGATTGAGGATTGAGGATTGCGAATTGAGGATTGAAGATTGAGGATTGTGGATTGGGCATTGAGGATTGTAGAAAGAGGATTGAGGATTGAGGATTGAGGATTGAGGATTGAAAATTGAGTATTGAGGATTGAAGATTGAGGATTGAGTATTGAGGATTGAGGATTGAGGATTGAAGATTGAGTATTGAGGATTAAAGATTGAGGTTTGAGGATTGAGTATTGAGGATTGAGGATTGAGGATTGAAAATTGAGTATTGAGGATTGAAGATTGAGGATTGAGTATTGAGGATTGAGGATTGAGGATTGAAGATTGAGAATTAAGGATTGAAGATTGTGGATTGAGGATCTAGGGTTGGAGATTGATTATTGAGGATTGAAGATTGAGGACTGAGAATTGAGGATTGAGGATTGACAATTGAGGATGAGGACTGAGGCTTGAGGATTGAGGTTTGAGGAATGGGGATTGAGGGTTGAGGGTTGAGGATTCAGGATTGAGGATTGAGGATTGAGTATTGAAGATTGAGTATTGATGCCTGAGGATTGAGGATTGATGATTGAGGATTGAGGATTGGAGATTGAATATTGAGTACTGAGGATTGAAGATTGAGGATTGAGGATTGAGGATTGAGGATGGAGGATGAGGGCTGAGGGTTGAGGATTGAGGTTTGAGTATTGAATCCTGAGAATTCAGGATATTCTATTGAGTATTGAGAATTGAGGATTGATGGTTGAGTACTGAGGACTGAGGAATGAGGATTGAAGGTTGAGTATTGAGGATTTAGAATTGAGGTTTGAGGACTGATGATTGAGGATTGAAGATTGAGTATTGAGGATTGAAGATTGAGGATTGAGGATTGAGGATTGAGGATTGAGGATGATGTCTGAGGGTTGAGGATTGAGGTTTGAGGACTGCGGACAGAGGATTGAGGACTGAGGATTGAGGATGACGGCTGAGGGTCGGGGATTGAGGTTTGGCGGCTGAGGACTGAGGATTGAGGATTGAGAATTAAGGATTGTTGATAGAGGACTGAAGATTGAGGATTGGGTATTGAGGATCGAAGAATGAGGATTGAGGATTGAGGATTGAGGATTGAGGGTTGAGGATCTAGGATTGGAGATTGATTATTGAGGATTGAAGATTGGGGATTGAGGATTGAGGATTGAGTATCTAGGATTGGAGATTGATTATTGAGGATTGAAGATTGGGGGTTGGGGATTGAGGATTGAGGATCTAGGATTGGAGATTGATTATTGAGGATTGAAGATTGAGGATTGAGGATTGAGGATTGAAAATTGAGGATTGAGGATTGAGGATTGAGGATTGAGGATGGAGGATTGAGTATTGAAGATTGGGTATTGATCACTGAGGATTGAGGATTGAGGTTTGAGGACTGAGGATTGAGGAATGAAGATTGAGTATTGAGGATTGATGGCTGAGGATTGAGGATTGAGGATTGAGGATCGAGGATTGAGTAATGATGATTGAGGATTGATGATTGAGGATTGAAGATTGAGGATTGGGTATTGAGGATTGAGCGTTGAGGTTTGAGGACTGATGGCTGAGGATTGAGGATTGAGGATTGAGGGTTGAGGATTGAGGATTGAAGATTGAGGATTGGGGACTGAGGATTGAAGATTCAGTATTGAGGATTGAGGATTGAGGATTGAGGATTGAGGATTGAAGATTCAGTATTGACGATTGAAGATTGAGGATTGAGGATTGAGGGTTGAAGATTGAGTATTGAGGATAGAAGATTCAGGATTGAGGATTGAGGATTGAGGATTGAGGATTGAGGATTGAAGATTGATGACTGGGGATTGAGGATTGAGCATTGAGGATTGAAGATTGAATATTGACGATTGAAGATTGAGGATTGAGGATTGAGTGTTGTGGATTGAAGATTGAGTATTGAGGATTGATTGCTGAGGATTGAGGATTGAGGATTGAGGATCGAGGATTGAGTAATGATGATTGAGGATTGAGAATTGAGGATTGATGATTGAGGGTTGAAAATTGAATATTGAGGATTGATGATTGAGGATTGATGATTAAGGATTGATGATGGAGGATGAGGGCTGAGGGTTGAGGATTGAGGTTTGAGGACTGAGGGCTGAGGTTTGAGGATTGAGAATTGAGGATTGAGGGTTGGGGATTGAAGATTGAGGATTGGGTATTGAGGACTGAACATTGAGGATTGTGGATTCAGGATTGAAGGTTGAATATTGATGAATGAATATTAACGATTGAGGATTGAGTGTTGTGGATTGAGGACGAGGAATGAGGGTTGAGTATTGATACTTGAGGGCTGAGGATTGAGGATTGAGGATTGCGAATTGAGGATTGAAGATTGAAGATTGAGGATTGGGCATTGAGGATTGTAGAAAGAGGATTGAGGATTGAGGATTGAGGATTGAGGATTGAAAATTGAGTATTGAGGATTGAAGATTGAGGATTGAGTATTGAGGATTGAGGATTGAGGATTGAAGATTGAGTATTGAGGATTAAAGATTGAGGATTGAGGATTGAGGATTGAGGATTGAGGATTGAAGATTGAGGATTGAGGATTGAGGATTGAGGATTGAGGATTGAGGATTGAGGATCTAGGATTGGAGATTGATTATTGAGGATTGAAGATTGAGGACTGAGGGTTGAGGATTGAGGTTTGAGGAATGAGGATTGAGGATTGAGGATTGAGTATTGAAGATTGAGTATTCATGCCTGAGGATTGGGGATTGAGTATTGGGGATTGAACATTGAGTACTGAGGATTGAAGATTGAGGATTCAGGATTGAGGATTGAGAATGGAGGATGAGGGCTGAGGGTTGAGGATTGAGGTTTGAGTAGTGAATCCTGAGAATTCAGGATATTCTATTGAGTATTGAGAATTGTGGATTGATGGTTGAGAACTGAGGACTGAGGATTAAGGATTGAAGGTTGAGTATTGAGGATTCAGAATTGAGGTTTGAGGACCGAGGATTGAGGGTTGAAGATTGAGTATTGAGGATTGAATTTTGAGGATTGAGGATTGAGGATTGAGGATTGAGGATCTAGGATTGGAGATTGATTATTGTGGATTGAAGATTGGGGATTGAGGATTGAGGATTGAGGATCTAGGATTGGAGATTGAAGATTGAGGATGGAGGATTGAGGGTTGAGGATTGAGGACGAGGACTGACGGTTGAGGATTGAGGTTTGAGGATTGAGGATTGAGGACTGAGGATTGAGGATTGAGGATTGAGCATTGAGGATTGAAGATTGAGGACTGGCGATTGAGGATTGAGGTTTGAGGATCTAGGATTGGAGATTGATTATTGAGGATTGAAGATTGGGGATTGAGGATTGAGGATTGAGGATCTAGGATTGGAGATTGATTATTGAGGATTGAATATTGAGGATTGATGATTGAGGATTGAGAATTGAGAATTGAGGATGAGGACTGAGGGATGAGGATTGAGGATTCAAGATTGAGGATTGGGGACTGAGGATTGAAGATTCAGTATTGAGGATTGAGGATTGAGGATTGAGGATTGAGGATTGAGGATTGAGGGTTGAGGATTGATGATTGGGTATTGAAGATTAAGTATTGATCACTGTGGATTGAGGATTGAAGATTGAGGATTGGGTATTGAGGAATGAGCGTTGAGGTTTGAGGACTGAGGGCTGAGGATTGAGGATTGAGGATTGAGGGTTGAGGATTGAGGATTCAAGATTGAGGATTGGGGACTGAGGATTGAAGATTCAGTATTGAGGATTGAGGATTGAGGATTGAGGATTGAGGATTGAAGATTCAGTATTGACGATTGAAGATTGAGGATTGAGGATTGAGAATTGAGGATTGATGATTGAGGGTTGAAAATTGAATATTGAGGATTGATGATTGAGGATTGATGATTAAGGATTGAGGATGGAGGATGAGGGCTGAGGGTTGAGGGTTGAGGTTTGAGGACTGAGGACTGAGGATTGAGGATTGAGAATTGAGGATTGAGGGTTGGGGATTGAAGATTGAGGATTGGGTATTGAGGACTGAACATTGAGGATTGTGGATTCAGGATTGAAGGTTGAATATTGATGAATGAATATTAACGATTGAGGATTGAGTGTTGTGGATTGAGGACGAGGAATGAGGGTTGAGTATTGATACCTGAGGGCGGAGGATTGAGGATTGAGGATTGCGAATCGAGGATTGAAGATTGAAGATTGAGGATTGGGCATTGAGGATTGTAGAAAGAGGATTGAGGATTGAGGATTGAGGATTGAGGATTGAAAATTGAGTATTGAGGATTGAAGATTGAGGATTGAGTATTGAGGATTGAGGATTGAGGATTGAAGATTGAGTATTGAGGATTAAAGATTGAGTATTGAGGATTGAGGACTGAGGATTGAGGATTGAGGATTGAGCATTGAGGATTGAAGATTGAATATTGACGATTGAAGATTGAGGATTGAGAATTGAGTGTTGTGGATTGAGGACGAGTACTGAGGATTGAATATTGAGGATTGATGATTGAGGATTGAGAATTGAGAATTGAGGATGAGGACTGAGGGTTGAGGATTGAGGTTTGAGAAATGAGGATTGAGGATTGAGGATTGAGGATTGAAGATTGAGTATTGAGAATTCAGGATTGAAGATTGAGGATTGAGGATTGAGGATTGAGGATGAGGACTGAGGGTTGAGAATTTAGGTTTGAGAAATGAGGATTGAGGATTGAGGATTGAGGATTGAGGGTTGAGGATTGATGATTGGGTATTGAAGATTAAGTATTGATCACTGTGGATTGAGGATTGAAGATTGAGGATTGGGCATTGAGGATTGAGCGTTGAGGTTTGAGGACTGAGGGCTGAGGATTGAGGATTGAGGATTGAGGGTTGAGGATTGAGGATTCAAGATTGAGTATTGGGTACTGAGGATTGAAGATTCAGTATTGAGGATTGAGGATTGAGGATTGAGGATTGAGGATTGAAGATTCAGTATTGACGATTGAAGATTGAGGATTGAGGATCGAGAATTGAAGATTGAGTATTGAGGATAGAAGATTCAGGATTGAGGATTGAGGATTGAGGATTGAGGATTCAGGATTGAAGATTGATAACTGGGGATTGAGGATTGAGCATTGAGGATTGAAGATTGAATATTGACGATTGAAGATTGAGGATTGAGGATTGAGTGTTGTGGATTGAAGATTGAGTATTGAGGATTGATGGCTGAGGATTGAGGATTGAGGATTGAGGATCGAGGATTGAGTAATGATGATTGAGGATTGAGAATTGAGGATTGATGATTGAGGGTTGAAAATTGAATATTGAGGATTGATGATTGAGGATTGATGATTAAGGATTGAGGATGGAGGATGAGGGCTGAGGGTTGAGGATTGAGGTTTGAGGACTGAGGACTGAGGATTGAGGATTGAGAATTGAGGATTGAGGGTTGGGGATTGAAGATTGAGGATTGGGTATTGAGGACTGAACATTGAGGATTGTGGATTCAGGATTGAAGGTTGAATATTGATGAATGAATATTAACGATTGAGGATTGAGTGTTGTGGATTGAGGACGAGGAATGAGGGTTGAGTATTGATACTTGAGGGCGGAGGATTGAGGATTGAGGATTGCGAATTGAGGATTGAAGATTGAAGATTGAGGATTGGGCATTGAGGATTGTAGAAAGAGGATTGAGGATTGAGGATTGAGGATTGAGGATTGAAAATTGAGTATTGAGGATTGAAGATTGAGGATTGAGTATTGAGGATTGAGGATTGAGGATTGAAGATTGAGTATTGAGGATTAAAGATTGAGGATTGAGGATTGAGGATTGAGGATTGAGGATTGAAGATTGAGGATTGAGGATTGAGGATTGAGGATTGAGCATTGAGGATTGAAGATTGAATATTGACGATTGAAGATTGAGGATTGAGAATTGAGTGTTGTGGATTGAGGACGAGTACTGAGGGTTGAATATTGATGATTGAGGTCTGAGGATTGAGGATTGAGGATCGAAAATTGAGGATTGAGAATTGAGGATTGAGGATTGAGGATTGATGATTGAGTATCGAGGATTGAAGATTGAGGATTGAGGATTGAGGATTGAGGATTGATGATTGAAGATTGTGTATTGAAGATTGAAGATTGAGGATTGAGGATTGAGGATTGAGGATTGAGGATTGAGGATTGAAGATTGAGGGTTGGGGATTGAGGATTGACGATTGAGGATTGAGTATTGAGGATTGAGAATTGAGGATTGAGGTTGGAAATTGAGTATTGAGGATTGAAGATTGAGGATTGAGATTTGATTATTGAATATTGTGGATTGAGTATTGAACCATGAGAATTCAGGATATTCTATTGAGTATTGAGAATTGAGGATTGATCGTTGAGTATTGAGGATTCATTGCTGAGGGTTGTATGTTGAATATTGTGGGTTGAGGATTGAGGTTTGGGGACTGAGGACTGTGGATTGAAGACTGAGGGTTGAGGATGAGGGCAGAGGGTCAGAGATTGAGGTTTGACGACTGAGGATTGAGGACTGAGGATTGAGAATTGAGGATTGATGATTGAGGATTGAAGATTGAGGATTGGGTGTTGAGGATTGAAGAATGAGGATTGAGGATTGAGGATTGAGGATTGAGGATTGAGGATTGAGGATCTAGGATTGGAGATTGATTATTGAGGATTGAAGATTGAGGATTGAGGATTGAGGATTGAGGATTGAGGATCTAGGATTGGAGATTGACTATTGAGGATTGAAGATTGAGGACTGAGGGTTGAGGATTGAGGTTTGAGGAATGAGGATTGAGGATTGAGGATTGAGTATTGAAGATTGAGTATTGATGCCTGAGGATTGAGGATTGAGGATTGGGGATTGAACATTGAGTACTGAGGATTGAAGATTGAGGATTGAGGATTGAGGATTGAGAATGGAGGATGAGGGCTGAGGGTTGAGGATTGAGGTTTGAGTAGTGAATCCTGAGAATTCAGGATATTCTATTGAGTATTGAGAATTGAGGAATGATGGTTGAGAACTGAGGACTGAGGATTGAGGATTGAAGGTTGAGTATTGAGGATTCAGAATTGAGGTTTGAGGACTGAGGATTGAGGGTTGAAGATTGAGTATTGAGGATTGAATTTTGAGGATTGAGGATTGAGGATTGAGGATTGAGGATGATGTCTGAGGGTTGAGGATTGAGGTTTGAGGACTGAGGACTGAGGATTGTGGACTGAAGACTGAGGATGAGGGCTGAGGGTCGGGGATTGAGGTTTGACGGCTGAGGACTGAGGATTGAGGATTGAGAATTAAGGATTGTTGATAGAGGATTGAAGATTGAGGATTGGGTATTGAGGACTGAAGAATGAGGATTGAGGATTGAGGATTGAGGGTTGAGGATCTAGGATTGGAGATTGATTATTGAGGATTGAAGATTGGGGATTGAGGATTGAGGATTGAGGGTCTAGGATTGGAGATTGATTATTGTGGATTGAAGATTGGGGATTGAGGATTGAGGATTGAGGATCTAGGATTGGAGATTGAAGATTGAGGATTGAGGATTGAGGGTTGAGGATTGAGGACGAGGACTGACGGTTGAGGATTGAGGTTTGAGGATTGAGGATTGAGGACTGAGGATTGCGGATTGAGGATTGAGCATTGAGGATTGAAGATTGAGGACTGGCGACTGAGGATTGAGGTTTGAGGATTGGGTATTGAGGATTGAAGAATGAGGATTGAGGATTGAGGATAGAGGATTGAGGTTTGAGGATCTAGGATTGGAGATTGATTATTGAGGATTGAAGATTGGGGATTGAGGATTGAGGATTGAGGATCTAAGATTGGAGATTGATTATTGAGGATTGAATATTGAGGATTGATGATTGAGGATTGAAAATTGAGAATTGAGGATGAGGACTGAGGGTTGAGGATTGAGGTTTGAGAAATGAGGATTGAGGATTGAGGATTGAGGATTGAAGATTGAGTATTGAGAATTCAGGATTGAAGATTGAGGATTGAGGATTGAGGATTGAGGATGAGGACTGAGGGTTGAGAATTTAGGTTTGAGAAATGAGGATTGAGGATTGAGGATTGAGGATTGAAGATTGAGTATTGAGAATTCAGGATTGAAGATTGAGGATTGAGGATTGAAGATTGAGGATTGAGGATTGAGGATTGAAAATTGAGGATTGAGGATTGAGGATTGAGGATTGAGGATGGAGGATTGAGTATTGAAGATTGAGTATTGATCACTGAGGATTGAGGATTGAGGTTTGAGGACTGAGGATTGAGGAATGAAGATTGTGTATTGAGGATTGATGGCTGAGGATTGAGGATTGAGGATTGAGGATCGAGGATTGAGTAATGATGATTGAGGATTGATGATTGAGGATTGAAGATTGAGGATTGGGTATTGAGGATTGAGCGTTGAGGTTTGAGGACTGAGGGCTGAGGGTTGAGGATTGAGGATTGAGGGTTGAGGATTGAGGATTGAAGATTGAGGATTGGGGACTGAGGATTGAAGATTCAGTATTGAGGATTGAGGATTGAGGATTGAGGATTGAGGATTGAGGATTGAGGATTGAAGATTGAAAATTGAGGATTGAAGATTGAGGATTGAGGATTGAGGGTTGAGGATGGAGGATGAGGGCTGAGGGTTGAGGATTGAGGTTTGAGGACTGAGGACTGAGGATTGAGGATCGAGAGTTGAGGATTGAGGATTGAGGATTGAGGATTGAGAATTGAGGATTGATGATTGAGGGTTGAAGATTGAATATTGAGGATTGAAGATTGAGGATTGATGATTAAGGATTGAGGATGGAGGATGAGGGCTGAGGGTTGGGGATTGAGGTTTGAGGACTGAGGACTGAGGACTGAGGATTGGGAATTGAGGATTGAGGGTTGAGGATTGAAGATTGAGGATTGGGTATTGAGGATTGAAGAATGAGGATTGAGGATTGAGGATTGAGAATTGAGGATTGAGGGTTGAGCATTGAAGATTGAGGATTGGGTATTGAGGACTGAACATTGAGGATTGTGGAATCAGGTTTGAAGGTTGAATATTGATGAATGAATATTAACGATTGAGGATTGAGTGTTGTGGATTGAGGACGAGGAATGAGGGTTGAGTATTGATACTTGAGGGCTGAGGATTGAGGATTGAGGATTGCGAATTGAGGATTGAAGATTGAGGATTGAGGATTGGGCATTGAGGATTGTAGAAAGAGGATTGAGGATTGAGGATTGAGGATTGAGGATTGAAAATTGAGTATTGAGGATTGAAGATTGAGGATTGAGTATTGAGGATTGAGGATTGAGGATTGAAGATTGAGTATTGAGGATTAAAGATTGAGGTTTGAGGATTGAGTATTGAGGATTGAGGATTGAGGATTGAAAATTGAGTATTGAGGATTGAAGATTGAGGATTGAGTATTGAGGATTGAGGATTGAGGATTGAAGATTGAGAATTAAGGATTGAAGATTGTGGATTGAGGATCTAGGGTTGGAGATTGATTATTGAGGATTGAAGATTGAGGATTGAGAATTGAGGATTGAGGATTGACAATTGAGGATGAGGACTGAGGCTTGAGGATTGAGGTTTGAGGAATGGGGATTGAGGGTTGAGGGTTGAGGATTCAGGATTGAGGATTGAGGATTGAGTATTGAAGATTGAGTATTGATGCCTGAGGATTGAGGATTGATGATTGAGGATTGAGGATTGGAGATTGAATATTGAGTACTGAGGATTGAAGATTGAGGATTGAGGATTGAGGATTGAGGATGGAGGATGAGGGCTGAGGGTTGAGGATTGAGGTTTGAGTATTGAATCCTGAGAATTCAGGATATTCTATTGAGTATTGAGAATTGAGGATTGATGGTTGAGTACTGAGGACTGAGGAATGAGGATTGAAGGTTGAGTATTGAGGATTTAGAATTGAGGTTTGAGGACTGATGATTGAGGATTGAAGATTGAGTATTGAGGATTGAATATTGAGGATTGAGGATTGAGGATTGAGGATTGAGAATGATGTCTGAGGTTTGAGGATTGAGGTTTGAGGACTGCGGACAGAGGATTGAGGACTGAGGATTGAGGATGACGGCTGAGGGTCGGGGATTGAGGTTTGGCGGCTGAGGACTGAGGATTGAGGATTGAGAATTAAGGATTGTTGATAGAGGACTGAAGATTGAGGATTGGGTATTGAGGATCGAAGAATGAGGATTGAGGATTGAGGATTGAGGATTGAGGGTTGAGGATCTAGGATTGGAGATTGATTATTGAGGATTGAAGATTGGGGATTGAGGATTGAGGATTGAGTATCTAGGATTGGAGATTGATTATTGAGGATTGAAGATTGGGGGTTGGGGATTGAGGATTGAGGATCTAGGATTGGAGATTGATTATTGAGGATTGAAGATTGAGGATTGAGGATTGAGGATTGAAAATTGAGGATTGAGGATTGAGGATTGAGGATTGAGGATGGAGGATTGAGTATTGAAGATTGAGTATTGATCACTGAGGATTGAGGATTGAGGTTTGAGGACTGAGGATTGAGGAATGAAGATTGTGTATTGAGGATTGATGGCTGAGGATTGAGGATTGAGGATTGAGGATCGAGGATTGAGTAATGATGATTGAGGATTGATGATTGAGGATTGAAGATTGAGGATTGGGTATTGAGGATTGAGCGTTGAGGTTTGAGGACTGAGGGCTGAGGGTTGAGGATTGAGGATTGAGGGTTGAGGATTGAGGATTGAAGATTGAGGATTGGGGACTGAGGATTGAAGATTCAGTATTGAGGATTGAGGATTGAGGATTGAGGATTGAGGATTGAAGATTCAGTATTGACGATTGAAGATTGAGGATTGAGGATTGAGGGTTGAAGATTAAGTATTGAGGATAGAAGATTCAGGATTGAGTATTGAGGATTGAGGATTGAGGATTGAGGATTGAAGATTGATGACTGGGGATTGAGGATTGAGCATTGAGGATTGAAGATTGAATATTGACGATTGAAGATTGAGGATTGAGGATTGAGTGTTGTGGATTGAAGATTGAGTATTGAGGATTGATTGCTGAGGATTGAGGATTGAGGATTGAGGATCGAGGATTGAGTAATGATGATTGAGGATTGAGAATTGAGGATTGATGATTGAGGGTTGAAAATTGAATATTGAGGATTGATGATTGAGGATTGATGATTAAGGATTGATGATGGAGGATGAGGGCTGAGGGTTGAGGATTGAGGTTTGAGGACTGAGGGCTGAGGTTTGAGGATTGAGAATTGAGGATTGAGGGTTGGGGATTGAAGATTGAGGATTGGGTATTGAGGACTGAACATTGAGGATTGTGGATTCAGGATTGAAGGTTGAATATTGATGAATGAATATTAACGATTGAGGATTGAGTGTTGTGGATTGAGGACGAGGAATGAGGGTTGAGTATTGATACTTGAGGGCTGAGGATTGAGGATTGAGGATTGCGAATTGAGGATTGAAGATTGAAGATTGAGGATTGGGCATTGAGGATTGTAGAAAGAGGATTGAGGATTGAGGATTGAGGATTGAGGATTGAAAATTGAGTATTGAGGATTGAAGATTGAGGATTGAGTATTGAGGATTGAGGATTGAGGATTGAAGATTGAGTATTGAGGATTAAAGATTGAGGATTGAGGATTGAGGATTGAGGATTGAGGATTGAAGATTGAGGATTGAGGATTGAGGATTGAGGATTGAGGATTGAGCATTGAGGATTGAAGATTGAATATTGACGATTGAAGATTGAGGATTGAGGATTGAGTGTTGTGGATTGAGGACGAGTACTGAGGGTTGAATATTGATGATTGAGGTCTGAGGATTGAGGATTGAGGATTGAAAATTGAGGATTGAGGATTGAGGATTGAGGATTGAGGATTGAGGATTGAGGATTGAGGATTGAAGATTGAGGGTTGGGGATTGAGGATTGACGATTGAGGATTGAGTATTGAGGATTGAGAATTGAGGATTGAGGTTGGAAATTGAGTATTGAGGATTGAAGATTGAGGGTTGAGATTTGATTATTGAATATTGTGGATTGAGTATTGAACCATGAGAATTCAGGATATTCTATTGAGTATTGAGAATTGAGGATTGATCGTTGAGTACTGAGGATTCATTGCTGAGGGTTGTATGTTGAATATTGAGGGTTGAGGATTGAGGTTTGGGGACTGAGGGCTGTGGATTTAAGACTGAGGGTTGAGGATGAGGGCAGAGGGTCAGGGATTGAGGTTTGACGACTGAGGATTGAGGACTGAGCATTGAGAATTGAGGATTGATGATTGAGGATTGAAGATTGAGGATTGGGTATTGAGGATTGAAGAATGAGGATTGAGGATTGAGGATTGAGGATTGAGGATTGAGGATCTAGGATTGGAGATTGATTATTGAGGATTGAAGATTGAGGACTGAGGGTTGAGGATTGAGGTTTGAGGAATGAGGATTGAGGATTGAGGATTGAGTATTGAAGATTGAGTATTGATGCCTGAGGATTGAGGATTGAGTATTGGGGATTGAACATTGAGTACTGAGGATTGAAGATTGAGGATTCAGGATTGAGGATTGAGAATGGAGGATGAGGGCTGAGGGTTGAGGATTGAGGTTTGAGTAGTGAATCCTGAGAATTCAGGATATTCTATTGAGTATTGAGAATTGTGGATTGATGGTTGAGAACTGAGGACTGAGGATTGAGGATTGAAGGTTGAGTATTGAGGATTCAGAATTGAGGTTTGAGGACTGAGGATTGAGGGTTGAAGATTGAGTATTGAGGATTGAATTTTGAGGATTGAGGATTGAGGATTGAGGATTGAGGACTGAGGATGAGGGCTGAGGGTCGGGGATTGAAGTTTTACGGCTGAGGACTGAGGATTGAAGATTGAGAATTAAGGATTTTTGATAGAGGATTGAAGATTGAGGATTGGGTATTGAGGATTGAAGAATGAGGATTGAGGATTGAGGATTGAGGGTTGAGGATCTAGGATTGGAGATTGATTATTGAGGATTGAAGATTGGGGATTGAGGATTGAGGATTGAGGATCTAGGATTGGAGATTGATTATTGAGGATTGAAGATTGGGGATTGAGGATTGAGGATTGAGGATCTAGGATTGGAGATTGATTATTGTGGATTGAAGATTGGGGATTGAGGATTGAGGATTGAGGATCTAGGATTGGAGATTGAAGATTGAGGATTGAGGATTGAGGGTTGAGGATTGAGGACGAGGACTGACGGTTGAGGATTGAGGTTTGAGGATTGAGGATTGAGGACTGAGGATTGAGGATTGAGGATTGAGCATTGAGGATTGAAGATTGAGGACTGGCGATTGAGGATTGAGGTTTGAGGATCTAGGATTGGAGATTGATTATTGAGGATTGAAGATTGGGGATTGAGGATTGAGGATTGAGGATCTAGGATTGGAGATTGATTATTGAGGATTGAATATTGAGGATTGATGATTGAGGATTGAGAATTGAGAATTGAGGATGAGGACTGAGGGATGAGGATTGAGGTTTGAGAAATGAGGATTGAGGATTGAGGATTGAGGATTGAAGATTGAGTATTGAGAATTCAGGATTGAAGATTGAGGATTGAGGATTGAGGATTGAGCATGAGGACTGAGGGTTGAGAATTTAGGTTTGAGAAATGAGGATTGAGGATTGAGGATTGAGGATTGAGGGTTGAGGATTGATGATTGGGTATTGAAGATTAAGTATTGATCACTGTGGATTGAGGATTGAAGATTGAGGATTGGGTATTGAGGATTGAGCGTTGAGGTTTGAGGACTGAGGGCTGAGGATTGAGGATTGAGGATTGAGGGTTGAGGATTGAGGATTCAAGATTGAGGATTGGGGACTGAGGATTGAAGATTCAGTATTGAGGATTGAGGATTGAGGATTGAGGATTGAGGATTGAAGATTCAGTATTGACGGTTGAAGATTGAGGATTGAGGATTGAGGATTGAAGATTGAGTATTGAGGATAGAAGATTCAGGATTGAGGATTGAGGATTGAGGATTGAGGATTCAGGATTGAAGATTGATGACTGGGGATTGAGGATTGAGCATTGAGGATTGAAGATTGAATATTGACGATTGAAGATTGAGGATTGAGGATTGAGGATTGAGAATGGAGGATGAGGGCTGAGGGTTGAGGATTGAGGTTTGAGTAGTGAATCCTGAGAATTCAGGATATTCTATTGAGTATTGAGAATTGAGGAATGATGGTTGAGAACTGAGGACTGAGGATTGAGGATTGAAGGTTGAGTATTGAGGATTCAGAATTGAGGTTTGAGGACTGAGGATTGAGGGTTGAAGATTGAGTATTGAGGATTGAATTTTGAGGATTGAGGATTGAGGATTGAGGATTGAGGATGATGTCTGAGGGTTGAGGATTGACGTTTGAGGACTGAGGACTGAGGATTGTGGACTGAAGACTGAGGATGAGGGCTGAGGGTCGGGGATTGAGGTTTGACGGCTGAGGACTGAGGATTGAGGATTGAGAATTAAGGATTGTTGATAGAGGATTGAAGATTGAGGATTGGGTATTGAGGATTGAAGAATGAGGATTGAGGATTGAGGATTGAGGGTTGAGGATCTAGGATTGGAGATTGATTATTGAGGATTGAAGATTGGGGATTGAGGATTGAGGATTGAGGGTCTAGGATTGGAGATTGATTATTGTGGATTGAAGATTGGGGATTGAGGATTGAGGATTGAGGATCTAGGATTGGAGATTGAAGATTGAGGATTGAGGATTGAGGGTTGAGGATTGAGGACGAGGACTGACGGTTGAGGATTGAGGTTTGAGGATTGAGGATTGAGGACTGAGGATTGCGGATTGAGGATTGAGCATTGAGGATTGAAGATTGAGGACTGGCGATTGAGGATTGAGGTTTGAGGATTGGGTATTGAGGATTGAAGAATGAGGATTGAGGATTGAGGATAGAGGATTGAGGTTTGAGGATCTAGGATTGGAGATTGATTATTGAGGATTGAAGATTGGGGATTGAGGATTGAGGATTGAGGATCTAAGATTGGAGATTGATTATTGAGGATTGAATATTGAGGATTGATGATTGAGGATTGAAAATTGAGAATTGAGGATGAGGACTGAGGGTTGAGGATTGAGGTTTGAGAAATGAGGATTGAGGATTGAGGATTGAGGATTGAAGATTGAGTATTGAGAATTCAGGATTGAAGATTGAGGATTGAGGATTGAGGATTGAGGATGAGGACTGAGGGTTGAGAATTTAGGTTTGAGAAATGAGGACTGAGGATTGAGGATTGAGGATTGAGGGTTGAGGATTGATGATTGGGTATTGAAGATTAAGTATTGATCACTGTGGATTGAGGATTGAGGATTGAGGATTGAGGATTGAGGATTGAGGATTGAAGATTGAAAATTGAGGATTGAAGATTGAGGATTGAGGATTGAGGGTTGAGGATGGAGGATGAGGGCTGAGGGTTGAGGATTGAGGTTTGAGGACTGAGGACTGAGGATTGAGGATCGAGAGTTGAGGATTGAGGATTGAGGATTAAAGGATTGAGGATTGAGAATTGAGGATTGATGATTGAGGGTTGAAGATTGAATATTGAGGATTGAATATTGAGGATTGATGATTAAGGATTGAGGATGGAGGATGAGGGCTGAGGGTTGGGGATTGAGGTTTGAGGACTGAGGACTGAGGATTGAGGATTGGGAATTGAGGATTGAGGGTTGAGGATTGAAGATTGAGGATTGGGTATTGAGGATTGAAGAATGAGGATTGAGGATTGAGGATTGAGAATTGAGGATTGAGGGTTGAGCATTGAAGATTGAGGATTGGGTATTGAGGACTGAACATTGAGGATTGTGGAATCAGGTTTGAAGGTTGAATATTGATGAATGAATATTAACGATTGAGGATTGAGTGTTGTGGATTGAGGACGAGGAATGAGGGTTGAGTATTGATACTTGAGGGCTGAGGATTGAGGATTGAGGATTGCGAATTGAGGATTGAAGATTGAGGATTGAGGATTGGGCATTGAGGATTGTAGAAAGAGGATTGAGGATTGAGGATTGAGGATTGAGGATTGAAAATTGAGTATTGAGGATTGAAGATTGAGGATTGAGTATTGAGGATTGAGGATTGAGGATTGAAGATTGAGTATTGAGGATTAAAGATTGAGGTTTGAGGATTGAGTATTGAGGATTGAGGATTGAGGATTGAAAATTGAGTATTGAGGATTGAAGATTGAGGATTGAGTATTGAGGATTGAGGATTGAGGATTGAAGATTGAGAATTAAGGATTGAAGATTGTGGATTGAGGATCTAGGGTTGGAGATTGATTATTGAGGATTGAAGATTGAGGATTGAGAATTGAGGATTGAGGATTGACAATTGAGGATGAGGACTGAGGCTTGAGGATTGAGGTTTGAGGAATGGGGATTGAGGGTTGAGGGTTGAGGATTCAGGATTGAGGATTGAGGATTGAGTATTGAAGATTGAGTATTGATGCCTGAGGATTGAGGATTGATGATTGAGGATTGAGGATTGGAGATTGAATATTGAGTACTGAGGATTGAAGATTGAGGATTGAGGATTGAGGGTTGAGGATTGAGGACGAGGACTGACGGTTGAGGATTGAGGTTTGAGGATTGAGGATTGAGGACTGAGGATTGAGGATTGAGGATTGAGCATTGAGGATTGAAGATTGAGGACTGGCGATTGAGGATTGAGGTTTGAGGATCTAGGATTGGAGATTGATTATTGAGGATTGAAGATTGGGGATTAAGGATTGAGGATTGAGGATCTAGGATTGGAGATTGATTATTGAGGATTGAATATTGAGGATTGATGATTGAGGATTGAGAATTGAGAATTGAGGATGAGGACTGAGGGATGAGGATTGAGGTTTGAGAAATGAGGATTGAGGATTGAGGATTGAGGATTGAAGATTGAGTATTGAGAATTCAGGATTGAAGATTGAGGATTGAGGATTGAGGATTGAGCATGAGGACTGAGGGTTGAGAATTTAGGTTTGAGAAATGAGGATTGAGGATTGAGGATTGAGGATTGAGGGTTGAGGATTGATGATTGGGTATTGAAGATTAAGTATTGATCACTGTGGATTGAGGATTGAAGATTGAGGATTGGGTATTGAGGATTGAGCGTTGAGGTTTGAGGACTGAGGGCTGAGGATTGAGGATTGAGGATTGAATGTTGAGGATTGAGGATTCAAGATTGAGGATTGGGGACTGAGGATTGAAGATTCAGTATTGAGGATTGAGGATTGAGGATTGAGGATTGAGGATTGAAGATTCAGTATTGACGATTGAAGATTGAGGATTGAGGATTGAGGATTGAAGATTGAGTATTGAGGATAGAAGATTCAGGATTGAGGATTGAGGATTGAGGATTGAGGATTCAGGATTGAAGATTGATGACTGGGGATTGAGGATTGAGCATTGAGGATTGAAGATTGAATATTGACGATTGAAGATTGAGGATTGAGGATTGAGTGTTGTGGATTGAAGATTGAGTATTGAGGAATGATGGCTGAGGATTGAGGATTGAGGATTGAGGATCGAGGATTGAGTAATGATGATTGAGGATTGAGAATTGAGGATTGATGATTGAGGGTTGAAAATTGAATATTGAGGATTGATGATTGAGAATTGATGATTAAGGATTGAGGATGGAGGATGAGGGCTGAGGGTTGAGGATTGAGGTTTGAGGACTGAGGACTGAGGATTGAGGATTGAGAATTGAGGATTGAGGGTTGGGGATTGAAGATTGAGGATTGGGTATTGAGGACTGAACATTGAGGATTGTGGATTCAGGATTGAAGGTTGAATATTGATGAATGAATATTAACGATTGAGGATTGAGTGTTGTGGATTGAGGACGAGGAATGAGGGTTGAGTATTGATACCTGAGGGCGGAGGATTGAGGATTGAGGATTGCGAATCGAGGATTGAAGATTGAAGATTGAGGATTGGGCATTGAGGATTGTAGAAAGAGGATTGAGGATTGAGGATTGAGGATTGAGGATTGAAAATTGAGTATTGAGGATTGAAGATTGAGGATTGAGTATTGAGGATTGAGGATTGAGGATTGAAGATTGAGTATTGAGGATTAAAGATTGAGTATTGAGGATTGAGGATTGAGGATTGAGGATTGAGGATTGAGCATTGAGGATTGAAGATTGAATATTGACGATTGAAGATTGAGGATTGAGAATTGAGTGTTGTGGATTGAGGACGAGTACTGAGGATTGAATATTGAGGATTGATGATTGAGGATTGAGAATTGAGAACTGAGGATGAGGACTGAGGGTTGAGGATTGAGGTTTGAGAAATGAGGATTGAGGATTGAGGATTGAGGATTGAAGATTGAGTATTGAGAATTCAGGATTGAAGATTGAGGATTGAGGATTGAGGATTGAGGATGAGGACTGAGGGTTGAGAATTTAGGTTTGAGAAATGAGGATTGAGGATTGAGGATTGAGGATTGAGGGTTGAGGATTGATGATTGGGTATTGAAGATTAAGTATTGATCACTGTGGATTGAGGATTGAAGATTGAGGATTGGGTATTGAGGATTGAGCGTTGAGGTTTGAGGACTGAGGGCTGAGGATTGAGGATTGAGGATTGAGGGTTGAGGATTGAGGATTAAAGATTGAGTATTGGGGACTGAGGATTGAAGATTCAGTATTGAGGATTGAGGATTGAGGATTGAGGATTGAGGATTGAAGATTCAGTATTGACGATTGAAGATTGAGGATTGAGGATTGAGAATTGAAGATTGAGTATTGAGGATAGAAGATTCAGGATTGAGGATTGAGGATTGAGGATTGAGGATTCAGGATTGAAGATTGATAACTGGGGATTGAGGATTGAGCATTGAGGATTGAAGATTGAATATTGACGATTGAAGATTGAGGATTGAGGATTGAGTGTTGTGGATTGAAGATTGAGTATTGAGGATTGATGGCTGAGGATTGAGGATTGAGGATTGAGGATCGAGGATTGAGTAATGATGATTGAGGATTGAGAATTGAGGATTGATGATTGAGGGTTGAAAATTGAATATTGAGGATTGATGATTGAGGATTGATGATTAAGGATTGAGGATGGAGGATGAGGGCTGAGGGATGAGGATTGAGGTTTGACGACTGAGGACTGAGGATTGAGGATTGAGAATTGAGGATTGAGGGTTGGGGATTGAAGATTGAGGATTGGGTATTGAGGACTGAACATTGAGGATTGTGGATTCAGGATTGAAGGTTGAATATTGATGAATGAATATTAACGATTGAGGATTGAGTGTTGTGGACTGAGGACGAGGAATGAGGGTTGAGTATTGATACTTGAGGGCGGAGGATTGAGGATTGAGGATTGCGAATTGAGGATTGAAGATTGAAGATTGAGGATTGGGCATTGAGGATTGTAGAAAGAGGATTGAGGATTGAGGATTGAGGATTGAGGATTGAAAATTGAGTATTGAGGATTGAAGATTGAGGATTGAGTATTGAGGATTGAGGATTGAGGATTGAAGATTGAGTATTGAGGATTAAAGATTGAGGATTGAGGATTGAGGATTGAGGATTGAGGATTGAAGATTGAGGATTGTGGATTGAGGATTGAGGATTGAGCATTGAGGATTGAAGATTGAATATTGACGATTGAAGATTGAGGATTGAGAATTGAGTGTTGTGGATTGAGGACGAGTACTGAGGGTTGAATATTGATGATTGAGGTCTGAGGATTGAGGATTGAGGATTGAAAATTGAGGATTGAGAATTGAGGATTGAGGATTGAGGATTGATGATTGAGTATCGAGGATTGAAGATTGAGGATTGAGGATTGAGGATTGAGGATTGATGATTGAAGATTGTGTATTGAAGATTGAAGATTGAGGATTGAGGATTGAGGATTGAGGATTGAGGATTGAGGATTGAAGATTGAGGGTTGGGGATTGAGGATTGACGATTGAGGATTGAGTATTGAGGATTGAGAATTGAGGATTGAGGTTGGAAATTGAGTATTGAGGATTGAAGATTGAGGATTGAGATTTGATTATTGAATATTGTGGATTGAGTATTGAACCATGAGAATTCAGGATATTCTATTGAGTATTGAGAATTGAGGATTGATCGTTGAGTATTGAGGATTCATTGCTGAGGGTTGTATGTTGAATATTGAGGGTTGAGGATTGAGGTTTGGGGACTGAGGACTGTGGATTGAAGACTGAGGGTTGAGGATGAGGGCAGAGGGTCAGAGATTGAGGTTTGACGACTGAGGATTGAGGACTGAGGATTGAGAATTGAGGATTGATGATTGAGGATTGAAGATTGAGGATTGGGTGTTGAGGATTGAAGAATGAGGATTGAGGATTGAGGATTGAGGATTGAGGATTGAGGATCTAGGATTGGAGATTGATTATTGAGGATTGAAGATTGAGGATTGAGGATTGAGGATTGAGGATAGAGGATCTAGGATTGGAGATTGACTATTGAGGATTGAAGATTGAGGACTGAGGGTTGAGGATTGAGGTTTGAGGAATGAGGATTGAGGATTGAGGATTGAGTATTGAAGATTGAGTATTGATGCCTGAGGATTGAGGATTGAGGATTGGGGATTGAACATTGAGTACTGAGGATTGAAGATTGAGGATTGAGGATTGAGGATTGAGAATGGAGGATGAGGGCTGAGGGTTGAGGATTGAGGTTTGAGTAGTGAATCCTGAGAATTCAGGATATTCTATTGAGTATTGAGAATTGAGGAATGATGGTTGAGAACTGAGGACTGAGGATTGAGGATTGAAGGTTGAGTATTGAGGATTCAGAATTGAGGTTTGAGGACTGAGGATTGCGGATTGAGGATTGAGCATTGAGGATTGAAGATTGAGGACTGGCGATTGAGGATTGAGGTTTGAGGATTGGGTATTGAGGATTGAAGAATGAGGATTGAGGATTGAGGATAGAGGATTGAGGTTTGAGGATCTAGGATTGGAGATTGATTATTGAGGATTGAAGATTGGGGATTGAGGATTGAGGATTGAGGATCTAAGATTGGAGATTGATTATTGAGGATTGAATATTGAGGATTGATGATTGAGGATTGAAAATTGAGAATTGAGGATGAGGACTGAGGGTTGAGGATTGAGGTTTGAGAAATGAGGATTGAGGGTTGAGGATTGAGGATTGAAGATTGAGTATTGAGAATTCAGGATTGAAGATTGAGGATTGAGGATTGAGGATTGAGGATGAGGACTGAGGGTTGAGAATTTAGGTTTGAGAAATGAGGATTGAGGATTGAGGATTGAGGATTGAGGGTTGAGGATTGATGATTGGGTATTGAAGATTAAGTATTGATCACTGTGGATTGAGGATTGAGGATTGAGGATTGAGGATTGAGGATTGAGGATTGAGGATTGAGGATTGAAGATTGAAAATTGAGGATTGAAGATTGAGGATTGAGGATTGAGGGTTGAGGATGGAGGATGAGGGCTGAGGGTTGAGGATTGAGGTTTGAGGACTGAGGACTGAGGATTGAGGATCGAGAGTTGAGGATTGAGGATTGAGGATTGAGGATTGAGGATTGAGAATTGAGGATTGATGATTGAGGGTTGAAGATTGAATATTGAGGATTGAAGATTGAGGATTGATGATTAAGGATTGAGGATGGAGGATGAGGGCTGAGGGTTGGGGATTGAGGTTTGAGGACTGAGGACTGAGGATTGAGGATTGGGAATTGAGGATTGAGGGTTGAGGATTGAAGATTGAGGATTGGGTATTGAGGATTGAAGAATGAGGATTGAGGATTGAGGATTGAGGACTGAAGGTTGAATATTGATGAATGAAGATTAACGATTGAGGATTGAGGTTCGTGGATTGATGACGAGGACTGAGGGTTCAGTATTGACTCTTGAGGTCTGAGGATTGAGGATTGAGGATTGCGAATTCAGTATTGAAGATTGAGGATTGATGATTGAGGATTGAGCATTGAGGATTGAAGATTGAATATTGATGATTGAAGATTGAGGATTGAGGATTGAGGGTTGTGGATTGAGGACGAGTACTGAGGGTTGAATATTGATGACTGAGGTCTGAGGATTGAGGATTGAGGATTGAAAATTGAGGATTGAGGATTGAGGATTGAGGATAGAGGATTGAAGATTGAGTATTGAAGATTGAAGATTGAGGATTGAGGATTGAGGATTGAGGATTGATGATTGAACATTGTGTATTGAAGATTGAAGATTGAGGATTGAGGATTGAGGATTGGGGATTGAGGATTGAGGATTGAAGATAGAGGATTGGGGATTGAGGATTGACGATTGGGGATTGAGTATTGAGGATTGAGAATTGAGGATTGATGTTTGAAATTGAGTATTGTGGATTGAAGATTGAGGATTGAGATTTGATTATTGAATATTGTGGATTGAGAATTGAACCATGCGAATTCAGGATATTCTATTGAGTATTGAGAATTGAGGATTGATCGTTGAGTATTGAGGATTCATGGCTGAGGGTTGTGTGTTGAATATTGAGGGTTGAGGATTGAGGATTGAGGATTGAGGATGGAGGATGAGGGCTGAGGGTTGAGGATTGAGGTTTGAGTATTGAATCCTGAGAATTCAGGATATTATATTGAGTATTGAGAATTGAGGATTGATGGTTGAGTATTGAGGACTGAGGATTGAGGATTGAAGGTTGAGTATTGAGGATTCAGAATTGAGGTTTGAGGACTGAGGATTGAGGATTGAAGATTTAGCATTGAGGATTGAAGATTGAGGATTGAGGATTGAGGATTGAGGATTGAGGATGATGTCTGAGGGTTGAGGATTGAGGTTTGAGGACTGAGGACTGAGGGTTGAGGACTGAGGATTGAGGATGAGGGCTGAGGGTCGGGGATTGAGGTTTGACGACTGAGGACTGAGTATTGAGGATTGAGAATTCAGGATTGTTGATAGAGGATTGAAGATTGAGGATTGGGTATTGAGGATTGAAGAATGAGGATTGAGGATTGAGGATTGAGGATTGAGGGTTGAGGATCTAGGATTGGAGATTGATTACTGGGGATTGAAGATTGGGGATTGCAGATTGAGGATTGAGGATCTAGGATTGGAGATTGATTATTGAGGATTGAAGATTGAGGATTGATGATTGAGTATTGAGAATTGAGAATTGAGGATGAGGACTGAGGGTTGAGGATTGAGGATTGAGAAATGAGGATTGAGGATTGAGGATTGAGGATTGAAGATTGAGTATTGAGAATTGAGGATTGAGGATTGAGGATTGAGGATTGAGGATTGAGGATGAGGACTGAGGGTTGAGAATTTAGGTTTGAGAAATGAGGATTGAGGATTGAGGATTGAGGATTGAAGAATGAGGATTGAGGATTGAGGATTGAGGGTTGAGGATCTAGGATTGGAGATTGATTATTGAGGATTGAAGATTGGGGATTGAGGATTGAGGATTGAGGGTCTAGGATTGGAGATTGATTATTGTGGATTGAAGATTGGGGATTGAGGATTGAGGATTGAGGATCTAGGATTGGAGATTGAAGATTGAGGATTGAGGATTGAGGGTTGAGGATTGAGGACGAGGACTGACGGTTGAGGATTGAGGTTTGAGGATTGAGGATTGAGGACTGAGGATTGCGGATTGAGGATTGAGCATTGAGGATTGAAGATTGAGGACTGGCGCTTGAGGATTGAGGTTTGAGGATTGGGTATTGAGGATTGAAGAATGAGGATTGAGGATTGAGGATAGAGGATTGAGGTTTGAGGATCTAGGATTGGAGATTGATTATTGAGGATTGAAGATTGGGGATTGAGGATTGAGGATTGAGGATCTAAGATTGGAGATTGATTATTGAGGATTGAATATTGAGGATTGATGATTGAGGATTGAAAATTGAGAATTGAGGATGAGGACTGAGGGTTGAGGATTGAGGTTTGAGAAATGAGGATTGAGGATTGAGGATTGAGGATTGAAGATTGAGTATTGAGAATTCAGGATTGAAGATTGAGGATTGAGGATTGAGGATTGAGGATGAGGACTGAGGGTTGAGAATTTAGGTTTGAGAAATGAGGATTGAGGATTGAGGATTGAGGATTGAGGGTTGAGGATTGATGATTGGGTATTGAAGATTAAGTATTGATCACTGTGGATTGAGGATTGAGGATTGAGGATTGAGGATTGAGGATTGAGGATTGAAGATTGAGGATTGAAGATTGAAAATTGAGGATTGAAGATTGAGGATTGAGGATTGAGGGTTGAGGATGGAGGATGAGGGCTGAGGGTTGAGGATTGAGGTTTGAGGACTGAGGACTGAGGATTGAGGATCGAGAGTTGAGGATTGAGGATTGAGGATTGAGGATTGAGGATTGAGAATTGAGGATTGATGATTGAGGGTTGAAGATTGAATATTGAGGATTGAAGATTGAGGATTGATGATTAAGGATTGAGGATGGAGGATGTGGGCTGAGGGTTGGGGATTGAGGTTTGAGGACTGAGGACTGAGGATTGAGGATTGGGAATTGAGGATTGAGGGTTGAGGATTGAAGATTGAGGATTGGGTATTGAGGATTGAAGAATGAGGATTGAGGATTGAGGATTGAGGACTGAAAGTTGAATATTGATGAATGAAGATTAACGATTGAGGATTGAGGTTTGTGGATTGAGGACGAGGACTGAGGGTTCAGTATTGACTCTTGAGGTCTGAGGATTGAGGATTGAGGATTGCGAATTCAGTATTGAAGATTGAGGATTGATGATTGAGGATTGAGCATTGAGGATTGAAGATTGAATATTGATGATTGAAGATTGAGGATTGAGGATTGAGGGTTGTGGATTGAGGACGAGTACTGAGGGTTGAATATTGACGACTGAGGTCTGAGGATTGAGGATTGAGGATTGAAAATTGAGGATTGAGGATTGAGGATTGAGGATTGAGGATTGAAGATTGAGTATTGAAGATTGAAGATTGAGGATTGAGGATTGAGGATTGAGGATTGATGATTGAAGATTGTGTATTGAAGATTGAAGATTGAGGATTGAGGATTGAGGATTGGGGATTGAGGATTGAGGATTGAAGATAGAGGATTGGGGATTGAGGATTGACGATTGGGGATTGAGTATTGAGGATTGAGAATTGAGGATTGATGTTTGAAATTGAGTATTGTGGATTGAAGATTGAGGATTGAGATTTGATTATTGAATATTGTGGATTGAGAATTGAACCATGCGAATTCAGGATATTCTATTGAGTATTGAGAATTGAGGATTGATCGTTGAGTATTGAGGATTCATGGCTGAGGGTTGTGTGTTGAATATTGAGGGTTGAGGATTGAGGATTGAGGATTGAGGATGGAGGATGAGGGCTGAGGGTTGAGGATTGAGGTTTGAGTATTGAATCCTGAGAATTCAGGATATTATATTGAGTATTGAGAATTGAGGATTGATGGTTGAGTATTGAGGACTGAGGATTGAGGATTGAAGGTTGAGTATTGAGGATTCAGAATTGAGGTTTGAGGACTGAGGATTGAGGATTGAAGATTTAGTATTGAGGATTGAAGATTGAGGATTGAGGATTGAGGATTGAGGATTGAGGATGATGTCTGAGGGTTGAGGATTGGAGATTGAAGATTGAGGATTGAGGATTGAGGGTTGAGGATTGAGGACGAGGACTGACGGTTGAGGATTGAGGTTTGAGGATTGAGGATTGAGGACTGAGGATTGAGGATTGAGGATTGAGCATTGAGGATTGAAGATTGAGGACTGGCGATTGAGGATTGAGGTTTGAGGATCTAGGATTGGAGATTGATTATTGAGGATTGAAGATTGGGGATTAAGGATTGAGGATTGAGGATCTAGGATTGGAGACTGATTATTGAGGATTGAATATTGAGGATTGATGATTGAGGATTGAGAATTGAGAATTGAGGATGAGGACTGAGCGATGAGGATTGAGGTTTGAGAAATGAGGATTGAGGATTGAATATTGACGATTGAAGATTGAGGATTGAGGATTGAGTGTTGTGGATTGAAGATTGAGTATTGAGGAATGATGGCTGAGGATTGAGGATTGAGGATTGAGGATCGAGGATTGAGTAATGATGATTGAGGATTGAGAATTGAGGATTGATGATTGAGGGTTGAAAATTGAATATTGAGGATTGATGATTGAGGATTGATGATTAAGGATTGAGGATGGAGGATGAGGGCTGAGGGTTGAGGATTGAGGTTTGAGGACTGAGGACTGAGGATTGAGGATTGAGAATTGAGGATTGAGGGTTGGGGATTGAAGATTGAGGATTGGGTATTGAGGACTGAACATTGAGGATTGTGGATTCAGGATTGAAGGTTGAATATTGATGAATGAATATTAACGATTGAGGATTGAGTGTTGTGGATTGAGGACGAGGAATGAGGGTTGAGTATTGATACCTGAGGGCGGAGGATTGAGGATTGAGGATTGCGAATCGAGGATTGAAGATTGAAGATTGAGGATTGGGCATTGAGGATTGTAGAAAGAGGATTGAGGATTGAGGATTGAGGATTGAGGATTGAAAATTGAGTATTGATGATTGAAGATTGAGGATTGAGTATTGAGGATTGAGGATTGAGGATTGAAGATTGAGTATTGAGGATTAAAGATTGAGTATTGAGGATTGAGGATTGAGGATTGAGGATTGAGGATTGAGCATTGAGGATTGAAGATTGAATATTGACGATTGAAGATTGAGGATTGAGAATTGAGTGTTGTGGATTGAGGACGAGTACTGAGGATTGAATATTGAGGATTGATGATTGAGGATTGAGAATTGAGAACTGAGGATGAGGACTGAGGGTTGAGGATTGAGGTTTGAGAAATGAGGATTGAGGATTGAGGATTGAGGATTGAAGATTGAGTATTGAGAATTCAGGATTGAAGATTGAGGATTGAGGATTGAGGATTGAGGATGAGGACTGAGGGTTGAGAATTTAGGTTTGAGAAATGAGGATTGAGGATTGAGGATTGAGGATTGAGGGTTGAGGATTGATGATTGGGTATTGAAGATTAAGTATTGATCACTGTGGATTGAGGATTGAAGATTGAGGATTGGGTATTGAGGATTGAGCGTTGAGGTTTGAGGACTGAGGGCTGAGGATTGAGGATTGAGGATTGAGGGTTGAGGATTGAGGATTAAAGATTGAGTATTGGGGACTGAGGATTGAAGATTCAGTATTGAGGATTGAGGATTGAGGATTGAGGATTGAGGATTGAAGATTCAGTATTGACGATTGAAGATTGAGGATTGAGGATTGAGAATTGAAGATTGAGTATTGAGGATAGAAGATTCAGGATTGAGGATTGAGGATTGAGGATTGAGGATTCAGGATTGAAGATTGATAACTGGGGATTGAGGATTGAGCATTGAGGATTGAAGATTGAATATTGACGATTGAAGATTGAGGATTGAGGATTGAGTGTTGTGGATTGAAGATTGAGTATTGAGGATTGATGGCTGAGGATTGAGGATTGAGGATTGAGGATCGAGGATTGAGTAATGATGATTGAGGATTGAGAATTGAGGATTGATGATTGAGGGTTGAAAATTGAATATTGAGGATTGATGATTGAGGATTGATGATTAAGGATTGAGGATGGAGGATGAGGGCTGAGGGATGAGGATTGAGGTTTGACGACTGAGGACTGAGGATTGAGGATTGAGAATTGAGGATTGAGGGTTGGGGATTGAAGATTGAGGATTGGGTATTGAGGACTGAACATTGAGGATTGTGGATTCAGGATTGAAGGTTGAATATTGATGAATGAATATTAACGATTGAGGATTGAGTGTTGTGGACTGAGGACGAGGAATGAGGGTTGAGTATTGATACTTGAGGGCGGAGGATTGAGGATTGAGGATTGCGAATTGAGGATTGAAGATTGAAGATTGAGGATTGGGCATTGAGGATTGTAGAAAGAGGATTGAGGATTGAGGATTGAGGATTGAGGATTGAAAATTGAGTATTGAGGATTGAAGATTGAGGATTGAGTATTGAGGATTGAGGATTGAGGATTGAAGATTGAGTATTGAGGATTAAAGATTGAGGATTGAGGATTGAGGATTGAGGATTGAGGATTGAAGATTGAGGATTGAGGATTGAGGATTGAGGATTGAGCATTGAGGATTGAAGATTGAATATTGACGATTGAAGATTGAGGATTGAGAATTGAGTGTTGTGGATTGAGGACGAGTACTGAGGGTTGAATATTGATGATTGAGGTCTGAGGATTGAGGATTGAGGATTGAAAATTGAGGATTGAGAATTGAGGATTGAGGATTGAGGATTGATGATTGAGTATCGAGGATTGAAGATTGAGGATTGAGGATTGAGGATTGAGGATTGATGATTGAAGATTGTGTATTGAAGATTGAAGATTGAGGATTGAGGATTGAGGATTGAGGATTGAGGATTGAGGATTGAAGATTGAGGGTTGGGGATTGAGGATTGACGATTGAGGATTGAGTATTGAGGATTGAGAATTGAGGATTGAGGTTGGAAATTGAGTATTGAGGATTGAAGATTGAGGATTGAGATTTGATTATTGAATATTGTGGATTGAGTATTGAACCATGAGAATTCAGGATATTCTATTGAGTATTGAGAATTGAGGATTGATCGTTGAGTATTGAGGATTCATTGCTGAGGGTTGTATGTTGAATATTGAGGGTTGAGGATTGAGGTTTGGGGACTGAGGACTGTGGATTGAAGACTGAGGGTTGAGGATGAGGGCAGAGGGTCAGAGATTGAGGTTTGACGACTGAGGATTGAGGACTGAGGATTGAGAATTGAGGATTGATGATTGAGGATTGAAGATTGAGGATTGGGTGTTGAGGATTGAAGAATGAGGATTGAGGATTGAGGATTGAGGATTGAGGATTGAGGATCTAGGATTGGAGATTGATTATTGAGGATTGAAGATTGAGGATTGAGGATTGAGGATTGAGGATAGAGGATCTAGGATTGGAGATTGACTATTGAGGATTGAAGATTGAGGACTGAGGGTTGAGGATTGAGGTTTGAGGAATGAGGATTGAGGATTGAGGATTGAGTATTGAAGATTGAGTATTGATGCCTGAGGACTGAGGATTGAGGATTGGGGATTGAACATTGAGTACTGAGGATTGAAGATTGAGGATTGAGGATTGAGGATTGAGAATGGAGGATGAGGGCTAAAGGTTGAGGATTGAGGTTTGAGTAGTGAATCCTGAGAATTCAGGATATTCTATTGAGTATTGAGAATTGAGGAATGATGGTTGAGAACTGAGGACTGAGGATTGAGGATTGAAGGTTGAGTATTGAGGATTCAGAATTGAGGTTTGAGGACTGAGGATTGAGGGTTGAAGATTGAGTATTGAGGATTGAATTTTGAGGATTGAGGATTGAGGATTGAGGATTGAGGGTGATGTCTGAGGGTTGAGGATTGAGGTTTGAGGACTGAGGACTGAGGATTGTGGACTGAAGACTGAGGATGAGGGCTGAGGGTCGGGGATTGAGGTTTGACGGCTGAGGACTGAGGATTGAGGATTGAGAATTAAGGATTGTTGATAGAGGATTGAAGATTGAGGATTGGGTATTGAGGATTGAAGAATGAGGATTGAGGATTGAGGATTGAGGGTTGAGGATCTAGGATTGGAGATTGATTATTGAGGATTGAAGATTGGGGATTGAGGATTGAGGATTGAGGGTCTAGGATTGGAGATTGATTATTGTGGATTGAAGATTGGGGATTGAGGATTGAGGATTGAGGATCTAGGATTGGAGATTGAAGATTGAGGATTGAGGATTGAGGGTTGAGGATTGAGGACGAGGACTGACGGTTGAGGATTGAGGTTTGAGGATTGAGGATTGAGGACTGAGGATTGCGGATTGAGGATTGAGCATTGAGGATTGAAGATTGAGGACTGGCGATTGAGGATTGAGGTTTGAGGATTGGGTATTGAGGATTGAAGAATGAGGATTGAGGATTGAGGATAGAGGATTGAGGTTTGAGGATCTAGGATTGGAGATTGATTATTGAGGATTGAAGATTGGGGATTGAGGATTGAGGATTGAGGATCTAAGATTGGAGATTGATTATTGAGGATTGAATATTGAGGATTGATGATTGAGGATTGAAAATTGAGAATTGAGGATGAGGACTGAGGGTTGAGGATTGAGGTTTGAGAAATGAGGATTGAGGATTGAGGATTGAGGATTGAAGATTGAGTATTGAGAATTCAGGATTGAAGATTGAGGATTGAGGATTGAGGATTGAGGATGAGGACTGAGGGTTGAGAATTTAGGTTTGAGAAATGAGGATTGAGGATTGAGGATTGAGGATTGAGGGTTGAGGATTGATGATTGGGTATTGAAGATTAAGTATTGATCACTGTGGATTGAGGATTGAGGATTGAGGATTGAGGATTGAGGATTGAGGATTGAGGATTGAGGATTGAAGATTGAAAATTGAGGATTGAAGATTGAGGATTGAGGATTGAGGGTTGAGGATGGAGGATGAGGGCTGAGGGTTGAGGATTGAGGTTTGAGGACTGAGGACTGAGGATTGAGGATCGAGAGTTGAGGATTGAGGATTGAGGATTGAGGATTGAGGATTGAGAATTGAGGATTGATGATTGAGGGTTGAAGATTGAATATTGAGGATTGAAGATTGAGGATTGATGATTAAGGATTGAGGATGGAGGATGAGGGCTGAGGGTTGGGGATTGAGGTTTGAGGACTGAGGACTGAGGATTGAGGATTGGGAATTGAGGATTGAGGGTTGAGGATTGAAGATTGAGCATTGGGTATTGAGGATTGAAGAATGAGGATTGAGGATTGAGGATTGAGGACTGAAGGTTGAATATTGATGAATGAAGATTAACGATTGAGGATTGAGGTTCGTGGATTGATGACGAGGACTGAGGGTTCAGTATTGACTCTTGAGGTCTGAGGATTGAGGTTTGAGGATTGCGAATTCAGTATTGAAGATTGAGGATTGATGATTGAGGATTGAGCATTGAGGATTGAAGATTGAATATTGATGATTGAAGATTGAGGATTGAGGATTGAGGGTTGTGGATTGAGGACGAGTACTGAGGGTTGAATATTGATGACTGAGGTCTGAGGATTGAGGATTGAGGATTGAAAATTGAGGATTGAGGATTGAGGATTGAGGATTGAGGATTGAAGATTGAGTATTGAAGATTGAAGATTGAGGATTGAGGATTGAGGATTGAGGATTGATGATTGAACATTGTGTATTGAAGATTGAAGATTGAGGATTGAGGATTGAGGATTGGGGATTGAGGATTGAGGATTGAAGATAGAGGATTGGGGATTGAGGATTGACGATTGGGGATTGAGTATTGAGGATTGAGAATTGAGGATTGATGTTTGAAATTGAGTATTGTGGATTGAAGATTGAGGATTGAGATTTGATTATTGAATATTGTGGATTGAGAATTGAACCATGCGAATTCAGGATATTCTATTGAGTATTGAGAATTGAGGATTGATCGTTGAGTATTGAGGATTCATGGCTGAGGGTTGTGTGTTGAATATTGAGGGTTGAGGATTGAGGATTGAGGATTGAGGATGGAGGATGAGGGCTGAGGGTTGAGGATTGTGGTTTGAGTATTGAATCCTGAGAATTCAGGATATTATATTGAGTATTGAGAATTGAGGATTGATGGTTGAGTATTGAGGACTGAGGATTGAGGATTGAAGGTTGAGTATTGAGGATTCAGAATTGAGGTTTGAGGACTGAGGATTGAGGATTGAAGATTTAGCATTGAGGATTGAAGATTGAGGATTGAGGATTGAGGATTGAGGATTGAGGATGATGTCTGAGGGTTGAGGATTGAGGTTTGAGGACTGAGGACTGAGGGTTGAGGACTGAGGATTGAGGATGAGGGCTGAGGGTCGGGGATTGAGGTTTGACGACTGAGGACTGAGTATTGAGGATTGAGAATTCAGGATTGTTGATAGAGGATTGAAGATTGAGGATTGGGTATTGAGGATTGAAGAATGAGGATTGAGGATTGAGGATTGAGGATTGAGGGTTGAGGATCTAGGATTGGAGATTGATTATTGGGGATTGAAGATTGGGGATTGCAGATTGAGGATTGAGGATCTAGGATTGGAGATTGATTATTGAGGATTGAAGATTGAGGATTGATGATTGAGTATTGAGAATTGAGAATTGAGGATGAGGACTGAGGGTTGAGGATTGAGGTTTGAGAAATGAGGATTGAGGATTGAGGATTGAGGATTGAAGATTGAGTATTGAGAATTGAGGATTGAGGATTGAGGATTGAGGATTGAGGATTGAGGATGAGGACTGAGGGTTGAGAATTTAGGTTTGAGAAATGAGGATTGAGGATTGAGGATTGAGGATTGAGGATTGAGGATTGAAGAATGAGGATTGAGGATTGAGGATTGAGGGTTGAGGATCTAGGATTGGAGATTGATTATTGAGGATTGAAGATTGGGGATTGAGGATTGAGGATTGAGGGTCTAGGATTGGAGATTGATTATTGTGGATTGAAGATTGGGGATTGAGGATTGAGGATTGAGGATCTAGGATTGGAGATTGAAGGTTGAGGATTGAGGATTGAGGGTTGAGGATTGAGGACGAGGACTGACGGTTGAGGATTGAGGTTTGAGGATTGAGGATTGAGGACTGAGGATTGCGGATTGAGGATTGAGCATTGAGGATTGAAGATTGAGGACTGGCGCTTGAGGATTGAGGTTTGAGGATTGGGTATTGAGGATTGAAGAATGAGGATTGAGGATTGAGGATAGAGGATTGAGGTTTGAGGATCTAGGATTGGAGATTGATTATTGAGGATTGAAGATTGGGGATTGAGGATTGAGGATTGAGGATCTAAGATTGGAGATTGATTATTGAGAATTGAATATTGAGGATTGATGATTGAGGATTGAAAATTGAGAATTGAGGATGAGGACTGAGGGTTGAGGATTGAGGTTTGAGAAATGAGGATTGAGGATTGAGGATTGAGGATTGAAGATTGAGTATTGAGAATTCAGGATTGAAGATTGAGGATTGAGGATTGAGGATTGAGGATGAGGACTGAGGGTTGAGAATTTAGGTTTGAGAAATGAGGATTGAGGATTGAGGATTGAGGATTGAGGGTTGAGGATTGATGATTGGGTATTGAAGATTAAGTATTGATCACTGTGGATTGAGGATTGAGGATTGAGGATTGAGGATTGAGGATTGAGGATTGAGGATTGAGGATTGAAGATTGAAAATTGAGGATTGAAGATTGAGGATTGAGGATTGAGGGTTGAGGATGGAGGATGAGGGCTGAGGGTTGAGGATTGAGGTTTGAGGACTGAGGACTGAGGATTGAGGATCGAGAGTTGAGGATTGAGGATTGAGGATTGAGGATTGAGGATTGAGAATTGAGGATTGATGATTGAGGGTTGAAGATTGAATATTGAGGATTGAAGATTGAGGATTGATGATTAAGGATTGAGGTTGGAGGATGTGGGCTGAGGGTTGGGGATTGAGGTTTGAGGACTGAGGACTGAGGATTGAGGATTGGGAATTGAGGATTGAGGGTTGAGGATTGAAGATTGAGGATTGGGTATTGAGGATTGAAGAATGAGGATTGAGGATTGAGGATTGAGGACTGAAAGTTGAATATTGATGAATGAAGATTAACGATTGAGGATTGAGGTTTGTGGATTGAGGACGAGGACTGAGGGTTCAGTATTGACTCTTGAGGTCTGAGGATTGAGGATTGAGGATTGCGAATTCAGTATTGAAGATTGAGGATTGATGATTGAGGATTGAGCATTGAGGATTGAAGATTGAATATTGATGATTGAAGATTGAGGATTGAGGATTGAGGGTTGTGGATTGAGGACGAGTACTGAGGGTTGAATATTGATGACTGAGGTCTGAGGATTGAGGATTGAGGATTGAAAATTGAGGATTGAGGATTGAGGATTGAGGATTGAGGATTGAAGATTGAGTATTGAAGATTGAAGATTGAGGATTGAGGATTGAGGATTGAGGATTGATGATTGAAGATTGTGTATTGAAGATTGAAGATTGAGGATTGAGGATTGAGGATTGGGGATTGAGGATTGAGGATTGAAGATAGAGGATTGGGGATTGAGGATTGACGATTGGGGATTGAGTATTGAGGATTGAGAATTGAGGATTGATGTTTGAAATTGAGTATTGTGGATTGAAGATTGAGGATTGAGATTTGATTATTGAATATTGTGGATTGAGAATTGAACCATGCGAATTCAGGATATTCTATTGAGTATTGAGAATTGAGGATTGATCGTTGAGTATTGAGGATTCATGGCTGAGGGTTGTGTGTTGAATATTGAGGGTTGAGGATTGAGGATTGAGGATTGAGGATGGAGGATGAGGGCTGAGGGTTGAGGATTGAGGTTTGAGTATTGAATCCTGAGAATTCAGGATATTATATTGAGTATTGAGAATTGAGGATTGATGGTTGAGTATTGAGGACTGAGGATTGAGGATTGAAGGTTGAGTATTGAGGATTCAGAATTGAGGTTTGAGGACTGAGGATTGAGGATTGAAGATTTAGTATTGAGGATTGAAGATTGAGGATTGAGGATTGAGGATTGAGGATTGAGGATGATGTCTGAGGGTTGAGGATTGAGGTTTGAGGACTGAGGACTGAGGGTTGAGGACTGAGGATTGAGGATGAGGGCTGAGGGTCGGGGATTGAGGTTTGACGACTGAGGACTGAGTATTGAGGATTGAGAATTCAGGATTGTTGATAGAGGATTGAAGATTGAGGATTGGGTATTGAGGATTGAAGAATGAGGATTGAGGATTGAGGATTGAGGATTGAGGGTTGAGGATCTAGGATTGGAGATTGATTATTGGGGATTGAAGATTGGGGATTGCAGATTGAGGATTGAGGATCTAGGATTGGAGATTGATTATTGAGGATTGAAGATTGAGGATTGATGATTGAGTATTGAGAATTGAGAATTGAGGATGAGGACTGAGGGTTGAGGATTGAGGTTTGAGAAATGAGGATTGAGGATTGAGGATTGAGGATTGAAGATTGAGTATTGAGAATTGAGGATTGAGGATTGAGGATTGAGGATTGAGGATTGAGGATGAGGACTGAGGGTTGAGAATTTAGGTTTGAGAAATGAGGATTGAGGATTGAGGATTGAGGATTGAGGGTTGAGGATTGAGGATTGAGGATGAGGACTGAGGTTTGAGAATTTAGGTTTGAGAAATGAGGATTGAGGATTGAGGTTTGAGGATTGAGGGTTGAGGATTGATGATTGGGTATTGCAGATTGAGTATTGATCACTGAGGATTGAGGATTGAGGATTGAGGATTGAGGATTGAGGATTGAAGATTGAATATAGAGGATTGAAGATTGAGGATTGAGGATTGAGGGTTGAGGATGGAGGATGAGGCCTGAGGGTTGAGGATTGAGGTTTGAGGACTGAAGACTGAGGATTGAGGATCTAGAGTTGAGGATTTAGGATTGAGGATTGAGGATTGAGGATTGAGAATTGAGGATTGATGATTGATGGTTGAAGATTGAATATTGAGGATTGAAGATTGAGGATTGATGATTAAGGATTGAGGATGGAGGATGAGGGCTGAGGGTTGGGGATTGAGGTTTGAGGACTGAGGACTGAGGATTGAGGATTGGGAATTGAGGATTGAGGGTTGAGGATTGACGACTGAGGATTGGGTATTGAGGATTGAAGAATGAGGATTGAGGATTGAGGATTGAGGATTGAGGATTGAGGACTGAAGGTTGAATATTGATGAATGAAGATTAACGATTGAGGATTGAGGGTTATGGATTGAGGACGAGGACTGAGGGTTCAGTATTGACTCTTGAATTCTGAGGATTGAGGATTGAGGATTGCGAATTGAGGATTGAAGATTGAAGATTGAGGATTGGGTATTGAGGATTGTAGAATGAGGACTGAGTATTGAGGATTGAGGATTGAGGATTGAAAATTGAGAATTGAGGATTGAAGATTGAGGATTGAGGATTGAGGATTGAGGATTGAGGATTGAAGATTGAGTATTGAGGATTGAAGATTGAGGATTGAGGATTGCGTATTGAGGATTGAGGATTGAATATTGAGGGTTGAGGATTGAGGATTGAGGATTGAGCATTGAGGATTGAAGATTGAATATTGATGATTGAAGATTGAGGATTGAGGATTGAGGGTTGTGGATTGAGGACGAGGACTGAGGGTTGAGTATTGACACTTGAGGTGTGAGGATTGAGGATTGAGGATTGCGAATTGAGGATTGAAGATTGAAGATTGAAGATTGAGGATTGGGTATTGAGGATTGTAGAATGAGGATTGATGATTGAGTATCGAGGATTGAAGATTGAGGATTGAGGATTGAGGATTGAGGATTGATGATTGAAGATTGTGTATTGAAGATTGAAGATTGAGGATTGAGGATTGAGGATTGAGGATTGAGGATTGAGAATTGAAGATTGA
This sequence comes from Calliopsis andreniformis, assembly GCF_051401765.1. Lineage (NCBI taxonomy): Eukaryota > Metazoa > Arthropoda > Insecta > Hymenoptera > Andrenidae > Calliopsis > Calliopsis andreniformis. The sequence goes on from NW_027480449.1 coordinate 5,160,362, forward strand.
GGGTTGGGGATTGAGGATTGGGGATTGAACATTGAGTACTGAGGATTGAAGATTGAGGATTGAGGATTGAGGATTGAGAATGGAGGATGAGGGCTGAGGGTTGAGGATTGAGGTTTGAGTAGTGAATCCTGAGAATTCAGGATATTCTATTGAGTATTGAGAATTGAGGATTGATGGTTGAGAACTGAGGACTGAGGATTGAGGATTGAAGGTTGAGTATTGAGGATTCAGAATTGAGGTTTGAGGACTGAGGATTGAGGGTTGAAGATTGAGTATTGAGGATTGAATTTTGAGGATTGAGGATTGAGGATTGAGGATTGAGGATGATGTCTGAGGGTTGAGGATTGAGGTTTGAGGACTGAGGACTGAGGATTGAGGACTGAGGACTGAGGATGAGGGCTGAGGGTCGGGGATTGAGGTTTGACGGCTGAGGACTGAGGATTGAGGATTGAGAATTAAGGATTGTTGATAGAGGATTGAAGATTGAGGATTGGGTATTGAGGATTGAAGAATGAGGATTGAAGATTGAGGATTGGGTATTGAGGATTGAAGAATGAGGATTGAGGATTGAGGATTGAGGGTTGAGGATCTAGGATTGGAGATTGATTATTGAGGATTGAAGATTGGGGATTGAGGATTGTGGATTGAGGATCTAGGATTGGAGATTGATTATTGTGGATTGAAGATTGGGGATTGAGGATTGAGGATTGAGGATCTAGGATTGGAGATTGAAGATTGAGGATTGAGGATTGAGGGTTGAGGATTGAGGACGAGGACTGACGGTTGAGGATTGAGGTTTGAGGATTGAGGATTGAGGACTGAGGATTGAGGATTGAGGATTGAGCATTGAGGATTGAAGATTGAGGACTGGCGATTGATGATTGAGGTTTGAGGATTGGGTATTGAGGATTGAAGAATGAGGATTGAGGATTGAGGATTGAGGATTGAGGTTTGAGGATCTAGGATTGGAGATTGATTATTGAGGATTGAAGATTGGGGATTGAGGATTGAGGATTGAGGATCTAGGATTGGAGATTGATTATTGAGGATTGAATATTGAGGATTGATGATTGAGGATTGAGAATTGAGAATTGAGGATGAGGACTGAGGGTTGAGGATTGAGGTTTGAGAAATGAGGATTGAGGATTGAGGATTGAGGATTGAAGATTGAGTATTGAGAATTCAGGATTGAAGATTGAGGATTGAGGATTGAGGATTGAGGATGAGGACTGAGGGTTGAGAATTTAGGTTTGAGAAATGAGGATTGAGGATTGAGGATTGAGGATTGAGGGTTGAGGATTGATGATTGCGTATTGAAGATTAAGTATTGATCACTGTGGATTGAGGATTGAGGATTGAGGATTGAGGATTGAGGATTGAGGATTGAGGATTGAAGATTGAAAATTGAGGATTGAAGATTGAGGATTGAGGATTGAGGGTTGAGGATGGAGGATGAGGGCTGAGGGTTGAGGATTGAGGTTTGAGGACTGAGGACTGAGGATTGAGGATCGAGAGTTGAGGATTGAGGATTGAGGATTGAGGATTGAGGATTGAGGATTGAGGGTTGAGGATTGATGATTGGGTATTGAAGATTAAGTATTGATCACTGTGGATTGAGGATTGAGGATTGAGGATTGAGGATTGAGGATTGAGGATTGAAGATTGAATATTGATGATTGAAGATTGAGGATTGAGGATTGAGTGTTGTGGATTGAGGACGAGGACTGAGGGTTGAATATTGATGATTGAGGTCTGAGGATTGAGGATTGAGGATTGAAAATTGAGGATTGAGGATTGAGGATTGAGGATTGAGGATTGAAGATTGGATATTGAGGATTGAGGATTGAGAATTGAGGATTGATGATTGAGGGTTGAAGATTGAATATTGAGGATTGAAGATTGAGGATTGATGATTAAGGATTGAGGATGGAGGATGAGGGCTGAGGGTTGGGGATTGAGGTTTGAGGACTGAGGACTGAGGATTGAGGATTGGGAATTGAGGACTGAGGGTTGAGGATTGTAGATTGAGGATTGGGTATTGAGGATTGAAGAATGAGGATTGAGGATTGAGGATTGAGGATTGAGGACTGAAGGTTGAATATTGATGAATGAAGATTAACGATTGAGGATTGAGGGTTGTGGATTGAGGACGAGGACTGAGGGTTGAGAATTGACTCTTGAGGTCTGAGGATTGAGGATTGAGGATTGCGAATTGAGGATTGAAGATAGAGGATTGAAGATTGAGGTTTGGGTATTGAGGATTGAAGAATGAGGATTGAGGATTGAGGATTGAGGGTTGAGGATCTAGGATTGGAGATTGATTATTTAGGATTGAAGATTGGGGATTGAGGATTGAGGATTGAGGATCTAGGATTGGAGATTGAATATTGAGGATTGAAGATTGGGGATTGAGGATTGAGGATTGAGGATCTGGATTGGAGATTGAAGATTGAGGATTGAGGATTGGGGGTTGAGGATTGAGGACGAGGACTGACGGTTGAGGATTGAGGTTTGAGGATTGAGGATTGAGGACTGAGGATTGAGGATTGAGGATTGAGCATTGAGGATTGAAGATTGAGGACTGGCGATTGAGGATTGAGGTTTGAGGATTGGGTATTGAGGTTTGAAGAATGAGGATTGAGGATTGAGGATTGAGGATTGAGGGTTGAGGATCTAGGACTGGAGATTGATTATTGAGGATTGAAGATTGGGGATTGAGGATTGAGGATTGAGGATCCAGGATTGGAGATTGATTATTGAGGATTGAAGATTGAGGATTGATGATTGAGGATTGAGAATAGAGAATTGATGATGAGGACTGAGGGTTGAGGATTGAGGTTTGAGAAATGAGGATTGTGGATTGAGGATTGAGGATTGAAGATTGAGTATTGAGAATTGAGGATTGAAGATTGAGGATTGAGGATTGAGGATTGAGGATGAGGACTGAGGGTTGAGAATTTAGGTTTGAGAAATGAGGATTGAGGATTGGGGATTGAGGATTGAGGGTTGAGGATTGATGATTGGGTATTGAAGATTAAGTATTGATCACTGTAGAATGAGGATTGAGGATTGAGGATTGAGGATTGAGGATTGAGGATTGAAGATTGAAAATTGAGGATTGAAGATTGAGGATTGAGGATTGAGTGTTGAGGATGGAGGATGAGGGCTGAGGGTTGAGGATTGAGGTTTGAGGACTGAGGACTGAGGATTGAGGATCGAGAGTTGAGGATTTAGGATTGAGGATTGAGGATTGAGGATTGAGAATTGAGGATTGATGATTGAGGTTTGAAGATTGAATATTGAGGATTGAAGATTGAGGATTGATGATTAAGGATTGAGGATGGAGGATGAGGGCTGAGGGTTGGGGATTGAGGTTTGAGGACTGAGGACTGAGGATCGAGGATTGGGAATTGAGGACTGAGGGTTGAGTATTGTAGATTGAGGATTGGGTATTGAGGATTGAAGAATGAGGATTGAGGATTGAGGATTGAGGATTGAGGACTGAAGGTTGAATATTGATGAATGAAGATTAACGATTGAGGATTGAGGGTTGTGGATTGAAGACGAGGACTGAGGGTTGAGAATTGACTCTTGAGGTCTGAGGATTGAGGATTGAGGATTGCGAATTGAGGATTGAAGATAGAGGATTGAAGATTGTGGTTTGGGTATTGAGGATTGAAGAATGAGGATTGAGGATTGAGGATTGAGGGTTGAGGATCTAGGATTGGAGATTGATTATTTAGGATTGAAGATTGGGGATTGAGGATTGAGGATTGAGGATCTAGGATTGGAGATTGATTATTGAGGAATGAAGATTGGGGATTGAGGATTGAGGATTGAGGATCTGGATTGGAGATTGAAGATTGAGGATTGAGGATTGGGGGTTGAGGATTGAGGACGAGGACTGACGGTTGAGGATTGAGGTTTGAGGATTGAGGATTGAGGACTGAGGATTGAGGATTGAGGATTGAGCATTGAGGATTGAAGATTGAGGACTGGCGATTGAGGATTGAGGTTTGAGGATTGGGTATTGAGGTTTGAAGAATGAGGACTGAGGATTGAGGATTGAGGATTGAGGGTTGAGGATCTAGGACTGGAGATTGATTATTGAGGATTGAAGATTGGGGATTGAGGATTGAGGATTGAGGATCCAGGATTGGAGATTGATTATTGAGGATTGAAGATTGAGGATTGATGATTGAGGATTGAGAATAGAGAATTGATGATGAGGACTGAGGGTTGAGGATTGAGGTTTGAGAAATGAGGATTTTGGATTGAGGATTGAGGATTGAAGATTGAGTATTGAGAATTGAGGATTGAAGATTGAGGATTGAGGATTGAGGATTGAGGATGAGGACTGAGGGTTGAGAATTTAGGTTTGAGAAATGAGGATTGAGGATTGGGGATTGAGGATTGAGGGTTGAGGATTGATGATTGGGTATTGAAGATTAAGTATTGATCACTGTAGAATGAGGATTGAGGATTGAGGATTGAGGATTGAGGATTGAGGATTGAAGATTGAAAATTGAGGATTGAAGATTGAGGATTGAGGATTGAGTGTTGAGGATGGAGGATGAGGGCTGAGGGTTGAGGATTGAGGTTTGAGGACTGAGGACTGAGGATTGAGGATCGAGAGTTGAGGATTTAGGATTGAGGATTGAGGATTGGGGATTGAGAATTGAGGATGGATGATTGAGGGTTGAAGATTGAATATTGAGGATTGAAGATTGAGGATTGATGATTAAGGATTGAGGATGGAGGATGAGGGCTGAGGGTTGGGGATTGAGGTTTGAGGACTGAGGACTGAGGATTGAGGATTGGGAATTGAGGACTGAGGGTTGAGTATTGTAGATTGAGGATTGGGTATTGAGGATTGAAGAATGAGGATTGAGGATTGAGGATTGAGGATTGAGGACTGAAGGTTGAATATTGATGAATGAAGATTAACGATTGAGGATTGAGGGTTGTGGATTGAGGACGAGGACTGAGGGTTGAGAATTGACTCTTGAGGTCTGAGGATTGAGGATTGAGGATTGCGAATTGAGGATTGAAGATTGAGGATTGAGGATTGAGGATTGAGAATTGAGGATAATGTCTGAGGGTTGAGGATTGAGGTTTGAGGACTGAGGACTGAGGGTTGAGGACTGAGGATTGAGGATTGAAGATTGAGTATTGAGGATTGAAGATTGAGGATTGAGGATTGAGGATTGAGGATTGAGGATTGAAGATTGAGGATTGGGGATTGAATATTGAGTACTGAGGATTGAAGGTTGAGGATTGAGTATTGAGGATAGAGGATGGAGGATGAGGGCTGAGGGTTGAGGATTGAGGTTTGAGTATTGAATCCTGAGAATTCAGGATATTCTATTGAGTATTGAGAATTGAGTATTGATGTTTGAGTACTGAGGACAGAGGATTGAGGATTGAAGGTTGACTATTGAGGATTCAGAATTGAGGTTTGAGGGCTGAGTATTGAGGATTGAAGATTGAGTATTGAGGATTGAAGATTGATGATTGATGATTGAGGATTGAGGATTGAGGATGATGTCTGAGGGTTGAGGATTGAGGTTTGAGGACTGAGGACTGAGGGTTGAGGACTGAGGATTGAGGATGAGGGCTGATGGTCGGGGATTGAGGTTTGACGACTGAGGACTGAGTATTGAGGATTGAGAATTCAGGATTGTTGATAGAGGATTGAAGATTGAGGATTGGGTATTGAGGATTGAAGAATGAGGATTGAGGATTGAGGATTGAGTATTGAGGGTTGAGGATCTAGGATTGGAGATTGATCATTGAGGACTGAAGATTGGGGATTGAGGATTGAGGATTGAGGATCTAGGATTGGAGATTGATTATTGAGGATTGAAGATTGAGGATTGATGATTGAGTATTGAGAATTGAGAATTGAGGATGAGGACTGAGGGTTGAGGATTGAGGTTTGAGAAATGAGGATTGAGGATTGAGAATTGAGGATTGAAGATTGAGTATTGAGAATTGAGGATTGAGGATTGAGGATTGAGGATTGAGGATTGAGGATGAGGACTGAGGGTTGAGAATTTAGGTTTGAGAAATGAGGATTGAGGATTGAGGATTGAGGATTGAGGGTTGAGGATTGATGATTGGGTATTGAAGATTAAGTATTGATCACTGTGGAATGAGGATTGAGGATTGAGGATTGAGGATTGAGGATTGAGGATTGAAGATTGAGGATTGGGGATTGAATATTGAGTACTGAGGTTTGAAAGTTGAGGATTGAGTATTGAGGATTGAGGATGGAGGATGAGGGCTGAGGGTTGAGGATTGAGGTTTGAGTATTGAATCCTGAGAATTCACGATATTCTATTGAGTATTGAGAATTGAGAATTGATGGTTGAGTACTGAGGACTGAGGATTGAGGATTGAAGGTTGACTATTGAGGATTCAGAATTGAGGTTTGAGGGCTGTGTATTGAGGATTGAAGATTGAGTATTGAGGATTGAAGATTGAGGATTGATGATTGAGGATTGAGGATTGAGGATGATGTCTGAGGGTTGAGGATTGAGGTTTGAGGACTGAGGACTGAGGATTGAGGATCGAGAGTTGAGGATTGAGGATTGAGGATTCAGGATTGAGGATTGAGAATTGAGGATTGATGATTGAGGGTTGAAGATTGAATATTGAGGATTGATGATTGAGGATTGATGATTAAGGATTGAGGATGGAGGATGAGGGCTGAGGGTTGGGGATTGAGGTTTGAGGACTGAGGACTGATGATTGAGGATTGGGAATTGAGGATTGAGGGTTGAGGATTGAAGATTGAGGATTGGGTATTGAGGATTGAAGAATGAGGATTGAGGATTGAGGATAGAGGATTGAGGACTGAAAGTTGAATATTGATGAATGAAGATTAACGATTGAGGATTGAGGGTTGTGGATTGAGGACGAGGACTGAGGGTTGAGTATTGACTCTTGAGGTCTGAGGATTGAGGATTGAGGATTGCGAATTGAGGATTGAAGATTGAAGATTGAGGATTGGGTATTGAGGATTGTAAAATGAGGACTGAGGATTGAGGATTGAGGATTGAGGATTGAAAATTGAGAATTGAGGATTGAAGATTGAGGATTGAGGATTGAGGATTGTGGATTGAGGATTGAAGATTGAGTATCGAGGATTGAAGATTGAGGATTGAGGATTGAGTATTGAGGATTGAGGATTGAAGATTGAGGGTTGAGGATTGAGGGTTGAGGATTGAGCATTGAGCATTGAAGATTGAATATTGATGATTGAAGATTGAGGATTGAGGATTGAGGGTTGTGGATTGAGGACGAGGACTGAGGGTTGAGTATTGACAATTGAGGTCTGAGGATTGAGGATTGAGGATTGCGAATTGAGGATTGAAGATTGAAGATTGAGGATTGGGTATTGAGGATTGTAGAATGAGGACTGAGGATTGAGGATTGAGGATTGAGGATTGAGAATTGAGAATCGAGGATTGAAGATTGAGGATTGAGGATTGAGGATTGATGATTGAGGATTGAAGATTGAGTATTGAGGATTGAAGATTGAGGATTGAGGATTGAGTATTGAGGATTGAGGATTGAAGATTGAGGATTGAGGATTGAGGATTGATGATTGAGGATTGAGGATTGAGGATTGAGGATTGAAGATTGAGGATTGGGGATTGAGGATTGACGTTTCAGGAATGAGTATTGAGGATTGAGAATTGAGGATTGAGGATTGAAATTGAGTATTGAGGATTGAAGGTTGAGGATTGAGATTTGATTATTGAATATTGTGGATTGAGTATTGAACCATGAGGATTCAGGATATTCTATTGAGTATTGGGAATTGAGGATTGATGGTTGAGTATTGAGGATTCATGGCTGAGGGTTGTGTGTTGAATATTGAGGGTTGAGGATTGAGGATTGAGGATAGAGGATTGAGGATTGAATATTGAGTATTGATGATTGAATACTGAGGATTGAGGATTGAGGTTTGAGGATTGAGGACGAGGACTGACGGTAGAGGATTGAGGTTTGAGGATTGAGGATTGAGGATTGAGGACTGAGGATTGAGGATTGAGGATTAAGCATTGAGGATTGAAGATTGAAGACTGGGGATTGATGATTGATGATTGAGAATTAAGGTTTGAAGATTGTGGATTGAGGATCTAGGATTGGAGATTGATTATTGAGGATTGAGCATTGAGGGCTGAGGATTGAGGATTGAGCATTGAGGATTGAAGATTGAATATTGATGATTGAAGATTGAGGATTGAGGATTGAGGGTTGTGGATTGAGGACGAGTACTGAGGGTTGAATATTGATGATTGAGGTCTGAGGATTGAGGATTGTGGATTGAAAATTGAGGATTGAGGATTGAGGATTGAGGATTGAGGATTGAAGATTGAGTATTGAGGACTGAAGATTGAGGATTGAGGATTGAGGATTGAAGATCGATGATTGAAGATTGTGTATTGAAGTTTGAAGATTGAGAATTGAGGATTGATGGTTGAGTACTGAGGACTGAGGATTGAGGATTGAAGGTTGACTATTGAGGATTCAGAATTGAGGTTTGAGGACTGAGGATTGAGGATTGAAGATTGAGTATTGAGGATTGAAGATTGAGGATTGAGGATTGAGGATTGAGGATTGAGGATTGAAGATTGAGGATTGGGGATTGAATATTGAGTACTGAGGATTGAAGGTTGAGGATTGAGTATTGAGGATTGAGGATGGAGGATGAGGGCTGAGGGTTGAGGATTGAGGTTTGAGTATTGAATCCTGAGAATTCAGGATATTCTATTGAGTATTGAGAATTGAGTATTGATGTTTGAGTACTGAGGACTGAGGATTGAGGATTGAAGGTTGACTATTGAGGATTCAGAATTGAGGTTTGAGGGCTAAGTATTGAGGATTGAAGATTGAGTATTGAGGATTGAAGATTGATGATTGATGATTGAGGATTGAGGATTGAGGATGATGTCTGAGGGTTGAGGATTGAGTTTTGAGGACTGAGGACTGAGGGTTGAGGACTGAGGATTGAGTATTGAGGATTGCGGATGATGTCTGGGGGTTGAGGATTGAGGTCTGAGGACTGAGGACTGAGGATTGAGGACTGAGGATTGAGGATGGGGGCTGAGGGTCGGGGATTGAGGTTTGACGGCTGAGGACTGAGGATTGAGGATTGAGAATTAAGGATTGTTGATAGAGGATTGAAGATTGAGGATTGGGTATTGAGGATTGAAGAATGAGGATTGAGGATTGAGGGTTGAGGATTGAGGGTTGAGGATCTAGGATTGGAGATTGATTATTGATGATTGAAGATTGGGGATTGAGGATTGAGGATTGAGTATCTAGGATTGGAGATTGATTATTGAGGATTGAAGAATGAGGATTGAGGATTGAGGATTGAAAATTGAGAGTTGAGGATGAGGACTGAGGGTTGAGGATTGAGGTTTGAGAAATGAGGATTGAAGATTGAGGATTGTGGATTGAGGTTTGAGGATTGAGGATTGAGGATTGAGTATTGAAGATTGAGTATTGATCACTGAGGATTGAGGATTGAGGTTTGAGGACTGAGGATTGAAGATTGATGATTGAAGATTGTGTATTGAAGATTGAAGATTGAGAATTGAGGATTGATGGTTGAGTACTGAGGACTGAGGTTTGAGGATTGAAGGTTGACTATTGAGGATTCAGAATTGAGGTTTGAGGACTGAGGATTGAGGGTTGAAGATTGAGTATTGAGGATTGAAGGTTGAGGATTGAGGATTGAGGATTGAGGATTGAGGATTGAAGATTGAGGATTGGGGATTGAATATTGAGTACTGAGGATTGAAAGTTGAGGATTGAGTATTGAGGATTGAGGATGGAGGATGAGGGCTGAGGGTTGAGGATTGAGGTTTGAGTATTGAATCCTGAGAATTCACGATATTCTATTGAGTATTGAGAATTGAGAATTGATGGTTGAGTACTGAGGACTGAGGATTGAGGATTGAAGGTTGACTATTGAGGATTCAGAATTGAGGATTGAGGGCTGTGTATTGAGGATTGAAGATTGAGTATTGAGGATTGAAGATTGAGGATTGATGATTGAGGATTGAGGATTGAGGATGATGTCTGAGGGTTGAGGATTGAGGCTTGAGGACTGAGGACTGAGGATTGAGGATCGAGAGTTGAGGATTGAGGATTCAGGATTGAGGATTGAGAATTGAGGATTGATGATTGAGGGTTGAAGATTGAATATTGAGGATTGATGATTGAGGATTGATGATTAAGGATTGAGGATGGAGGATGAGGGCTGAGGGTTGGGGATTGAGGTTTGAGGACTGAGGACTGATGATTGAGGATTGGGAATTGAGGATTGAGGGTTGAGGATTGAAGATTGAGGATTGGGTCTTGAGGATTGAAGAATGTGGATTGAGGATTGAGGATTGAGGATTGAGGACTGAAGGTTGAATATTGATGAATGAAGATTAACGATTGAGGATTGAGGGTTGTGGATTGAGGACGAGGACTGAGGGTTGAGTATTGACTCTTGAGGTCTGAGGATTGAGGATTGAGGATTGCGAATTGAGGATTGAAGATTGAAGATTGAGGATTGGGTATTGAGGATTGTAGAATGAGGACTGAGGATTGAGGATTGAGGATTGATGATTGAAAATTGAGAATTGAGGATTGAAGATTGAGGATTGAGGATTGAGGATTGAGGATTGAGGATTGAAGATTGAGTATCGAGGATTGAAGATTGAGGATTGAGGATTGAGTATTGAGGATTGAGGATTGAAGATTGAGGGTTGAGGATTGAGGGTTGAGGATTGAGCATTGAGCATTGAAGATTGAATATTGATGATTGAAGATTGAGGATTGAGGATTGAGGGTTGTGGATTGAGGACGAGGACTGAGGGTTGAGTATTGACAATTGAGGTCTGAGGATTGAGGATTGAGGACTGCGAATTGAGGATTGAAGATTGAAGATTGAGGATTGGGTATTGAGGATTGTAGAATGAGGACTGAGGATTGAGGATTGAGGATTGAGGATTGAGAATTGAGAATCGAGGATTGAAGATTGAGGATTGAGGATTGAGGATTGATGATTGAGGATTGAAGATTGAGTATTGAGGATTGAAGATTGAGGATTGAGGATTGAGTATTGAGGATTGAGGATTGAAGATTGAGGATTGAGTATTGAGGATTGATGATTGAGGATTGAGGATTGAGGATTGAGGATTGAAGATTGAGGATTGGGGATTGAGGATTGACGTTTGAGGAATGAGTATTGAGGATTGAGAATTGAGGATTGAGGATTGAAATTGAGTATTGAGGATTGAAGGTTGAGGATTGAGATTTGATTATTGAATATTGTGGATTGAGTATTGAATCCTGAGAATTCAGGATATTCTATTCAGTATTGAGAATTGAGTATTGATGTTTGAGTACTGAGGACTGAGGATTGAGGATTGAAGGTTGTCTATTGAGGATTCAGAATTGAGGTTTGAGGGCTGAGTATTGAGGATTGAAGATTGAGTATTGAGGATTGAAGATTGATGATTGATGATTGAGGATTGAGGATTGAGGATGATGTCTGAGGGTTGAGGATTGAGTTTTGAGGACTGAGGACTGAGGGTTGAGGACTGAGGATTGAGTATTGAGGATTGCGGATGATGTCTGGGGGTTGAGGATTGAGGTCTGAGGACTGAGGACTGAGGATTGAGGACTGAGGATTGAGGATGGGGGCTGAGGGTCGGGGATTGAGGTTTGACGGCTGAGGACTGAGGATTGAGGATTGAGAATTAAGGATTGTTGATAGAGGATTGAAGATTGAGGATTGGGTATTGAGGATTGAAGAATGAGGATTGAGGATTGAGGGTTGAGGATTGAGGGTTGAGGATCTAGGATTGGAGATTGATTATTGATGATTGAAGATTGGGGATTGAGGATTGAGGATTGAGTATCTAGGATTGGAGATTGATTATTGAGGACTGAAGAATGAGGATTGAGGATTGAGGATTGAAAATTGAGAGTTGAGGATGAGGACTGAGGGTTGAGGATTGAGGTTTGAGAAATGAGGATTGAAGATTGAGGATTGTGGATTGAGGTTTGAGGATTGAGGATTGAGGATTGAGTATTGAAGATTGAGTATTGATCACTGAGGATTGAGGATTGAGGTTTGAGGACTGAGGATTGAAGATTGATGATTGAAGATTGTGTATTGAAGATTGAAGATTGAGAATTGAGGATTGATGGTTGAGTACTGAGGACTGAGGTTTGAGGATTGAAGGTTGACTATTGAGGATTCAGAATTGAGGTTTGAGGACTGAGGATTGAGGGTTGAAGATTGAGTATTGAGGATTGAAGGTTGAGGATTGAGGATTGAGGATTGAGGATTGAGGATTGAAGATTGAGGATTGGGGATTGAATATTGAGTACTGAGGATTGAAAGTTGAGGATTGAGTATTGAGGATTGAGGATGGAGGATGAGGGCTGAGGGTTGAGGATTGAGGTTTGAGTATTGAATCCTGAGAATTCACGATATTCTATTGAGTATTGAGAATTGATGGTTGAGTACTGAGGACTGAGGATTGAGGATTGAAGGTTGACTATTGAGGATTCAGAATTGAGGTTTGAGGGCTGTGTATTGAGGATTGAAGATTGAGTATTGAGGATTGAAGATTGAGGATTGATGATTGAGGATTGAGGATTGAGGATGATGTCTGAGGGTTGAGGATTGAGGTTTGAGGACTGAGGACTGAGGATTGAGGATCGAGAGTTGAGGATTGAGGATTGAGGATTCAGGATTGAGGATTGAGAATTGAGGATTGATGATTGAGGGTTGAAGATTGAATATTGAGGATTGATGATTGAGGATTGATGATTAAGGATTGAGGATGGAGGATGAGGGCTGAGGGTTGGGGATTGAGGTTTGAGGACTGAGGACTGATGATTGAGGATTGGGAATTGAGGATTGAGGGTTGAGGATTGAAGATTGAGGATTGGGTATTGAGGATTGAAGAATGAGGATTGAGGATTGAGGATTGAGGATTGAGGACTGTAGGTTGAATATTGATGAATGAAGATTAACGATTGAGGATTGAGGGTTGTGGATTGAGGACGAGGACTGAGGGTTGAGTATTGACTCTTGAGGTCTGAGGATTGAGGATTGAGGATTGCGAATTGAGGATTGAAGATTGAAGATTGAGGATTGGGTATTGAGGATTGTAGAATGAGGACTGAGGATTGAGGATTGAGGATTGAGGATTGAAAATTGAGAATTGAGGATTGAAGATTGAGGATTGAGGATTGAGGATTGAGGATTGAGGATTGAAGATTGAGTATCGAGGATTGAAGATTGAGGATTGAGGATTGAGTATTGAGGATTGAGGATTGAAGATTGAGGGTTGAGGATTGAGGGTTGAGGATTGAGCATTGAGCATTGAAGATTGAATATTGATGATTGAAGATTGAGGATTGAGGATTGAGGGTTGTGGATTGAGGACGAGGACTGAGGGTTGAGTATTGACAATTGAGGTCTGAGGATTGAGGATTGAGGATTGCGAATTGAGGATTGAAGATTGAAGATTGAGGATTGGGTATTGAGGATTGTAGAATGAGGACTGAGGATTGAGGATTGAGGATTGAGGATTGAGAATTGAGAATCGAGGATTGAAGATTGAGGATTGAGGATTGAGGATTGATGATTGAGGATTGAAGATTGAGTATTGAGGATTGAAGATTGAGGATTGAGGATTGAGTATTGAGGATTGAGGATTGAAGATTGAGGATTGAGGATTGAGGATTGATGATTGAGGATTGAGGATTGAGGATTGAGGATTGAAGATTGAGGATTGGGGATTGAGGATTGACGTTTGAGGAATGAGTATTGAGGATTGAGAATTGAGGATTGAGGATTGAAATTGAGTATTGAGGATTGAAGGTTGAGGATTGAGATTTGATTATTGAATATTGTGGATTGAGTATTGAACCATGAGGATTCAGGATATTCTATTGAGTATTGGGAATTGAGGATTGATGGTTGAGTATTGAGGATTCATGGCTGAGGGTTGTGTGTTGAATATTGAGGGTTGAGGATTGAGGATTGAGGATAGAGGATTGAGGATTGAATATTGAGTATTGATGATTGAATACTGCGGATTGAGGATTGAGGTTTGTGGATTGAGGACGAGGACTGACGGTAGAGGATTGAGGTTTGAGGATTGAGGATTGAGGATTGAGGACTGAGGATTGAGGATTGAGGATTAAGCATTGAGGATTGAAGATTGAAGACTGGGGATTGATGATTGATGATTGAGAATTAAGGTTTGAAGATTGTGGATTGAGGATCTAGGATTGGAGATTGATTATTGAGGATTGAGCATTGAGGGCTGAGGATTGAGGATTGAGCATTGAGGATTGAAGATTGAATATTGATGATTGAAGATTGAGGATTGAGGATTGAGGGTTGTGGATTGAGGACGAGTACTGAGGGTTGAATATTGATGATTGAGGTCTGAGGATTGAGGATTGTGGATTGAAAATTGAGGATTGAGGATTGAGGATTGAGGATTGAGGATTGAGGATTGAAGATTGAGGATTGGGGATTGAATATTGAGTACTGAGGATTGAAGGTTGAGGATTGAGTATTGAGGATTGAGGATGGAGGATTGAGGATTGAGGATTGAGGACTGAAGGTTGAATATTGATGAATGAAGATTAACGATTGAGGATTGAGGGTTGTGGATTGAGGACGAGGACTGAGGGTTGAGTATTTACTCTTGAGGTCTGAGGATTGAGGATTGAGGATTGCGAATTGAGGATTGAGGATTGAGGATTGATGATTGAGGATTGAGCATTGAGGATTGAAGATTGAATATTGATGATTGAAGATTGAGGATTGAGGATTGAGGGTTGTGGACTGAGGACGAGTACTGAGGGTTGAATATTGATGACTGAGGTCTGAGGATTGAGGATTGAGGATTGAAAATTGAGGATTGAGGATTGAGGATTGAGGATTGAGGATTGAAGATTGAGTATTGAGGATTGAAGATTGAGGATTGAGGATTGAGGGTTGAGAATTGAGGATTGAGCATTGAGGATTGACGATTGAATATTGATGATTGAAGATTGAGGATTGAGGATTGAGGGTTGTGGATTGAGGACGAGTACTGAGGGTTGAATATTGATGATTGAGGTCTGAGGATTGAGGATTGAGGATTGAAAATTGAGGATTGAGGATTGAGGATTGAGGATTGAGGATTGAAGATTGAGTATTGAGGATTGAAGATTGAGGATTGAGGATTGAGGATTGAAGATTGATGATTGAAGTTTGTGTATTGAAGTTTGAAGGTTGAGAATTGAGGGTTGATGGTTGAGTACTGAGGACTGAGGATTGAGGATTGAAGGTTGACTATTGAGGATTCAGAATTGAGGTTTGAGGACTGAGTATTGAGGATTGAAGATTGAGTATTGAGGATTGAAGATTGATGATTGATGATTGAGGATTGAGGATTGAGGATGATGTCTGAGGGTTGAGGATTGAGTTTTGAGGACTGAGGACTGAGGGTTGAGGACTGAGGATTGAGGATGAGGGCTGATGGTCGGGGATTGAGGTTTGACGACTGAGGATTGAGTATTGAGGATTGAGAATTCAGGATTGTTGATAGAGGATTGAAGATTGAGGATTGGGTATTGAGGATTGAAGAATGAGGATTGAGGATTGAGGATTGAGTATTGAGGGTTCAGGATCTAGGATTGGAGATTGATCATTGAGGACTGAAGATTGGGGATTGAGGATTGAGGATTGAGGATCTAGGATTGGAGATTGATTATTGAGGATTGAAGATTGAGGATTGATGATTCAGTATTGAGAATTGAGAATTGAGGATGAGGACTGAGGGTTGAGGATTGAGGTTTGAGAAATGAGGATTGAGGATTGAGAATTGAGGATTGAAGATTGAGTATTGAGAATTGAGGATTGAGGATTGAGGATTGAGGATTGAGGATTGAGGATGAGGACTGATGGTTGAGAATTTAGGTTTGGGAAATGAGGATTGAGGATTGAGGATTGAGGATTGAGGGTTGAGGATTGATGATTGGGTATTGAAGATTAAGTATTGATCACTGTGGAATGAGGATTGAGGATTGAGGATTGAGGATTGAGGATTGAGGATTGAAGATTGAAAATTGAGGATTGAAGATTGAGGATTGAGGATTGAGTGTTGAGGATGGAGGATGAGGGCTGAGGGTTGAGGATTGAGGTTTGAGGACTGAGGACTGAGGATTGAGGATCGAGAGTTGAGGATTGAGGATTGAGGATTGAGGATTGAGGATTGAGAATTGAGGATTGATGATTGAGGGTTGAAGATTGAATATTGGGGATTGAAGATTGAGGATTGATGATTAAGGATTGAGGATGGAGGATGAGGGCTGAGGGTTGGGGATTGAGGTTTGAGGACTGAGGACTGAGGATTGAGGATTGGGAATTGAGGACTGAGCGTTGAGGATTGAAGATTGAGGGTTGGGCATTGAGGATTGAAGAATGAGGATTGAGGATTGAGGATTGAGGATTGAGGACTGAAGGTTGAATATTGATGAATGAAGATTAACGATTGAGGATTGAGGGTTGTGGATTGAGGACGAGGACTGAGGGTTGAGTATTGACTCTTGAGGTCTGAGGATTGAGGATTGAGGATTGCGAATTGAGGATTGAAGATTGAGGATTGATGATTGAGGATTGAGCATTGAGGATTGAAGATTGAATATTGATGATTGAAGATTGAGGATTGAGGATTGAGGGTTGTGGACTGAGGACGACAACTGAGGGTTGAATATTGATGACTGAGGTCTGAGGATTGAGGATTGAGGATTGAAAATTGAGGATTGAGGATTGAGGATTGAGGATTGAGGACTGAAGGTTGAATATTGATGAATGAAGGTTAACGATTGAGGATTGAGGGTTGTGGATTGAGGACGAGGACTGAGGGTTGAGTATTGACTCTTGAGGTCTGAGGATTGAAGATTGAGTATTGAGAATTGAGGATTGAGGATTGAGGATTGAGGATTGAGGATTGAGGATGAGGACTGAGGGTTGAGAATTTAGGTTTGGGAAATGAGGATTGAGGATTGAGGATT